>NC_138544.1:61098732-61161232 GCF_964234715.1 Podarcis melisellensis | reverse complement strand
AACCAGGTTACCGAACTCACAGCTGCAGTCATTGCATCTCAAAAGAAGAATGACGAACTGGAGAAGCGCTGCCAGGACCTGCAAACAAGGTGGGAGCATGCAAGCAGGGCAGGGTTCCCGGGGTCCAGATCGGAGGGAGTTGGACTTGGAAGGCGGGGGGGCACCCTAGTCACCCACTTCGATGGGAACCTGAAGCACTACCCTAGTTTCAGAGCAGACGTCTTGTATGCACTGCATTTGCTTCGCAATGATTTTAAAGATGAAGAAGAGAAGGTGGGATTTATAGTGTCGCATTTGCATGGGGAGGCTAGAGCTTGGCTGCACAATTTGTGGCGCGAAGATGGCCCTGCCCGCCGCGATTCTGATGAATTTATTAAAGCGATGGATGCTTGTTTCCAGTCAACTGTGGATCTGGATATTGCGCACAGGGAGATGCATGGACTGCGGCAAGGCAAAGCCACAGTACGTCAGTATCATTCCAGATTCTTCGCATTATTGACTGTGTTAGGCTGGGAAAAGGAATGCAAACCAGTGAGGGATTTGTTCTGGGAAGGTCTCAGCGGCCCCATCAAGGATGAGCTTGCCAGGGGAGACAGACCCCAGACCCTAGAAGACGTGGTGCAGAGGGCTCTTGCGATAGGAGTAAGACACGAGGGACGCCCTTGGCACGATGGGGAAGGACACCAGGCGCGTGCACCAGCAAGGACACCTCCTTTTATCCCCAGGGACTTCAGCCAGGCACATCCCTCGCCTTTGGGGAGGCAGGGAGAAGAGCCGATGGAACTTGGTGGTGCTAGGGCTCAGACACCAGCCAGAGCCCCTGTTTCCGGTGCAGTAATGGCGAAGCCTCCTAGAGGGACCAGGAAATGTTACATCTGTGACAGTGCACAGCATATGGCGAAAGAGTGCCCCCAGAGGCTCCAGAAACACACTGCAGCTTTAGCAACAGTGGCAGCAGAAGTGATGCAAGGAGAGCAACCTCAGGGAAACGACAGTGCCTGGCTGGAAGCAGAGCTGCTGGGGCTCAGCCAGGCGGATCTGTAGAGCAGTCCCCAGCGCTTTCGCAACGCACAGACCCTTTACCACCCAAGCCAGCAGTGCAGCTCACTGCAACTCTTCAGTTGCCAAATGGAACCACCCTGGAAGTTCCCATCACGATCGATTCTGGGAGCAATGCGGATTTTGTGGGGATGCAATTTGTCAAGCAGCATCGCATAGCGCTTCTGCCCGCAACAACGCCTCTGAACGTAGTTACGGTGGATGGCAGGAAATTGCTAGGAGGGCAAGTTGTGCAACAGACGCCTCCCATGGTGATGCGGATTGGAAATCATCGAGAAGTCATTAGCTTCAATGTCACCCACCTGTCAGACACGCCCATAGTATTAGGCATGAGTTGGCTGGAGAGGCACAGTCCTGCTGTAGCGTGGTACCAACGGCAGATCACCTTCTGCTCATCGTATTGTGCTCAACATTGCATCCAGTCCAGCCAGGAGGAGGGGGCTGAGCAGCAGCTGCAACTTGGCATGGTGCAGGCAGTGCCTCGCAAGTACGAAGGATTCTTGGAGGTTTTCTGCGAGAAGGAAGCTGACAAGTTGCCGCCCCACAGGCCTTATGACTGTGCGATCGACCTGGTGCTGGGGGCGCAGCTGCCGACTGCAAAGCTGTATTCCATGTCTGAGGACGAGATGCAAGAGCTCAGAGAGTTCATAGAGCAGAATTTGAAGCGCGGATTCATCCGGGAATCCAAAGCAGTGGGGGGCAGTCCTGTTTTCTTTGTGAAGAAGAAGGACACGCCCCAAAAAAGACTCATTGTGGACTATCGGTTCATAAACAGAATGACTAAGCCCAAGGCCTTTCCCATGCCCAAGATTGACGACCTCCTAGCGACCGTGCGGAAGGGGAAGATCTTCACCAAGTTGGATCTGCGTGGAGCGTACAATCTCATCCGTATCCGGGAGGGCGATGAGTGGAAGACTGCCATGTTCACGCCTCTCAGCACGTATGAATACAGAGTTATGCCGTTTGGTCTCCAAAATGGATCTCACGTCTTCCAAGCCTTTATGCATCACGTGCTGGCGGGACTCCTCTACAAGAAGTGTGTGTGTTTTCTCGACGACATCCTGATCTTCTCGGAATCGCCGGAGGCTCATGAGAAAGACGTAAAGGAGGTCCTGCAGAGACTGCGGGAGCACAGGCTCTACGCCAAGTTGGAGAAGTGCCAGTTTGATGTGACGGAGGTGGATTTCCTCGGCTACAAGCTGTCCGACGAGGGGCTGGCCATGGACAGCGTCAAGGTCCGAGCGGTGTTGGACTGGAAGAGCCCACGCAATCGGAAGGAAGTCCAGAGATTCATCGGGTTTGCCAATTTCTACCGCAAGTTCATCAGAGGTTTTGCAAAGGAGACGGCAGCAATCACGGACACCCTCAGTTCCAAGAAGAAGAAGTTCGCTTGGACGGAACAGGCGGAGCGCTCTTTTCGGAAGCTTAAAAGCCTCTTCGCCTCCGAGGAGCAGCTGCTGCACGTGAATCCCGGCAAGCCCATGCGAGTAGAAACCGACGCGTCCGACAGAGCGGTTGGAGCTGTTCTCCTGCAAGAAGATCCGCAAGGGAATTGGAGACCTGGTGCCTTTTACTCCCGGAAGCTCAGCAAGACAGAGCAAAACTACACCATATGGGACAGGGAGCTGTTGGCCATTCACGCAGCTTTCAAAGCGTGGCGACACTTCCTCATAGGAGCCAAGCACACAGTGCAGGTCCGCACGGATCACAAGAACTTGGAGTATTGGCGAACAGCGAAGCTGCAGAGCCAAAGACACATGCGCTGGGCAGAATTCTTCGCGGATTTCGACTTCAGAATAGAATACATCCCGGGGGATTCCAACGTTATAGCCGATGCGCTCTCCAGGAAACCGCAATATCTTGAGGAGGCTGCACCAATAGCAGCCAAGCACATTTTCGCACCGCAGGCGTGGGCGTGCGCTGCCACCGCAGTCGACCTGGACGCGGTGCGACGCGCGTTGCAAGTGGATCAGTTTGCACAATCCAAGATAGAGGAGCTGCGCAGGGGTTCACAGAGAGACGATGAGTTCCAGTTACGAGACGGGCTGTTGACTCGCAAGGGTGCCCTCTACATACCAAACGACGAGCTCCGCGCAAGGGTTCTGCAGCAGTTGCACGACGCCCCCAGTGCGGGCCACTTCGGCAAGGAGAAGACAATAGAACTAGTGGCCAGGGACTTTTGGTGGCCCCAGATGTGGGGAGAGGTGGCGGATTACGTCGCCAGGTGTGACACCTGTCAGAGGTCCAAACCAGTACACCAGAAGCCAGCGGGGTTGCTGGAACCGCTGGAGACGCCGCAGCAACCGTGGGAGAGGGTAGCACTGGACTTTGTTACTGATCTACCCAGCTCCAGGGGCAAGACGGCGGTACTGGTGGTTGTGGACCTGTTCACCAAGATGGCGCACTTCATTCCTTGTGCCAAGGTGGCGACGGCTGAACAGACCGCCAAACTCTTTGTCGACCACGTGTTCAGAGTGCATGGGCTGCTGCAGTCCATCCTGTCCGACAGGGGGCGCCAATTTGTTTCCAATTTTTGGCAGAAGCTTCTAGGTATCCTGCACGTCAAGATCAACTTAGCGTCGGCGAGACATCCACAGACCAACGGCCAAGCAGAGAGGGTCAACGCGATCATGCAGCAGTACCTGAGATGTTACGCCAATCAGCGACCCGCAGCGTGGGTGGACTACCTGCCGATGGCTGAGTTTGCCTACAACAACACGAAGCATGCATCGACGGGGGTGACGCCGTTCTTCGCGAACAATGGCCGTCATCCCAGAACCTTTCCGAGGCTCGTAGCAACGGGAGAGGGGGTGCCGCAAGAGGCCGACCAGTTCGCAGCAGAGCTGCAAGAGGTGCACGAGGAGCTGCGGAGACATTTGGAGCTAGCCAAACAAGCCTATAAGGTGCAGGCGGACAAACACAGAAGGGCGGGAGAAGACATCCAGGTGGGGGACTGGGTATGGTTAGCGGCCCAAGCGATGCCAGCCAAATCGTTAGCCAAGAAGAAGCTAGGACACAGGCAGCTAGGACCATACCAAGTTGAGGCTAGGATCAATCCTGTAGCATTTCGCCTGGCCCTTCCAGAAGGCTCCAGAGTGCACCCGGTCTTTCATAGGTCGGTGCTCACTCCCTACAAGGCCCCGCACAGGTTTCAGGAGTCAGAAACAGTACCAGATCCACGCAAAGAGTCACCCAAGAGGGGGGGGTCGCCTAGGGCCGAACCACTCAACGAGGTCACAGAGGGAGTTGAATACTTTCTCGCCAGAGGGCTGAGGGAGTTGAATACTTTCTCGCCAGAGAGGGTACCCCAGCCAGTGCCAATAGTTGGGTGCCGGGCTACGCGTTAGACGAACCCCTTTTGAAAGACGAGTTCCATGCACTTTTCCCACATAGACCCATGCCAGCCGAGTACTTTGATGACTGGCTCTTTACGCCCACATTTTCAGATAGCACTTTCCGGGGCTTTTCTTCCACCGAGGAAGGAACGGCAGAATCGAGCCCGCCCAGAGGATCGTGTTCGGGGGTGGACACACTACCCTCGGATTGGTGGGAGTAGCAACCAGAGGAGGACTGGCGTAAGAGGTGGATGATGGGGCCTTGGCAGGCAGCACCAGCCGAAGTAGCGATGGAAGAGGAGACTGAGAACACTTTGGGTGAAGAGCCCGAGTTCGAACACACATACACAGAACTGCCAGCAGAGGACATTGAAGTAGACGACCTGTATCCCGAATCTACCTCCGACGGGCGGGAGGGGGGAAGGGGGGGCTTCGAGGGGGGGATGGATGTCAGGGGTTCAGGGAGAGAAGAGCAGATGAGGGAGGAGACAGAGAGCGAGGGGGAAGAATCCCAGAGCGACAAGGAAGAGGATGACAATGACCAAAGGTCGTCCATGAGTTTGTCCAGTGAGTCAGAGGATTCCCAAAAGGAAGCCCCCCTGGTCAGGCCAAGGGGAGCCCAAGGGGGAAGCAGTCAGGAGCAGGGGAGCGAAGGGAGAGCCCCCAGTGGGAGTTGGAGATCGGGGCCGACTTCTCCGCCGGAACGGAGTGAAGGGGGTGAAGTTACCAGTGTGCCAGAGGGAGCAGAGCAGGAAGCAGAGAGGGGAAGGAGATCGGGGCAAGACGTCCTGCCGGAAGGGGCGGAGAGTAGTACCGGGAGCAGTGTAGCGGTCGAGAGGAAGGTCAGGAGCAACGTACGCGCGCCAAGTTCAAATGTGGAGGCGCGCGGAAGTGAGGAGAGCCCTGGGGAGGAGCCCGGCCCCAAAGCGCGAAGGAGGGGGGCAAAGGCGTCAGAGGATTCAGCCTCTGAGGAGTCCCGACGGGAGGGAGCCCAGGGGGGCAGAAAGACCCTGCGGAAAAGGAAGGAGAGGAAGAGGTGGTCCAGCACAAGACTCTTAAGCTGGTGTAGAGGCGGGACTGATTCAGAGGGGACTTCAGCGGTCTGATGTCACAGACGTAGAGCCACGGAGATGGAATGTGAAACCAGCAATGTTCTTCAATAAAGACTTTTGTATATAAACTGGATTGGACTCGGGTCTCTTGTGAGCTGGGACCACGGGTGGCTCTGACACTAACCCTAACCCTAACCCCCTAACCCTAACCCTAACCCTAACCCCTAACCCCTAACCCTAACCCAACCCTAACCCAACCCTAACCCCTACCCTAACCCCAACCCTAACCCCTAAACCCTAACCGTAACCCTAACCCTAACCCCAACCCAACCCTAACCCTAACCCTAACCCAACCCTAACCCAACCCTAACCCAACCCTAACCCCTAACCCTAACCCTAACCCCTAACCCTAACCCCCAACCCTAACCCTAACCCTGACCCCGACCCCGGACCCTCACCCTGACCCGGACCCTCACCCTGACCCTCACCCCTAACCCTAACCCTAACCCCAACCCTTAACCCTAACCCCTAACCCTAACCCCAACCCTAACCCAACCCTACCCTAACCCTAACCCCAACCCCAACCCTAACCCCAACCCCTACCCCTACCCCTAACCCTTACCCTAAACCCTAACCCTAAACCCTAATCCTAACCCTAACCCCTAACCCTAACCCTAACACCCTAACCCTAACACCCTAACCCTAACACCCTAACCCTAAACCCTAAACCCTAACCCTAACCCCAACCCCTAACCCCTAACCCTAACCCTCACCCTAACCCTAACCCTCACCCTAACCCTAACGCTAACTTTAACCCTAACCTTAACCCTTAACCCCTAACCGTAACCCTAACCCTAACCCTCTAACCCTAACCCTAACCCTTAACCCTAACCCCAACCCCTAACCCTAACCCAACCCTAACCCAACCCTAACCCAACCCTAACCCTAACCCTAAACCCTAACCCTAACCCCTAACCCTAACCCCAACCCCAACCCTAACCCCAACCCTAACCCTAACCCCAACCCTAACCCTAACCCTAAACCCGAACCCCAACCCAACCCTAACCCTAACCCCTAACCCAACCCTAACCCAACCCTAACCCAACCCTAACCCTAACCCCTAACCCTAACCCCAACCCTAACCGCGTGGAGCAGGGAACTGCCGAGAGGGCCCTTGCACGCAGCGTCGCCCAAGGCAACAGGGGGACAGGGGGACATGGACGTGTTGGGGGAGGATCCGGGGTTTGAGCACACCTGCAGAGAGATGGAAGCAGAGGAGATCGACGTCGACGGGCCCATTGAGGACTGGCCGGATCCAGCCGGCTGGCTGCACACCAAGGGGGAAGAACTGTATCCTGCACTCACCCCCACAACACTGGAGCACCCGGAACCCACACCAGAAGAGGGGGAGGGGGGAAGGGGGGCTTCAAGGGGGGATGGATGTCAGGGGCTCAGGAGCAGAGGCACAGGGAAGAGAGGAAATGGAGAGCGAAGGGGAAGAATCTGAGGGCAGCGTAGGAGTAGATGAGAGTGGCCCGAGAGATTCCATGAGCCTCTCTAGCGAATCAGAAGATTCACAGAAGGGGGCGCCGGTGGCCAGGGCAAGGGGGGTCCCAAGGGGGACGCTCCAGAAGCAAGGGGCTAGCGGGGACTCCCAGAGCAGCAGATGGAGATCAGGACCAGCTTCCCCACCAGAGCGTAGTGGGGGGGAAGAGTCCCAGGTATCGGGGCCAGCGTCTCCCCCAGCAGGGAGAGAAGATGAGTCAGGGCTGACCACGCCTCCATCGGAGAGTCAGGGAACGGAGGGGAAGTCAGGTCCAGCTAGCCTCCTGGAAGAGGGAAGCAGTGACTGGAGCAGTGTAACGGTCAGGAGGAAGGTCACTGGCTGGGCGCGAGCGCCAAGTTCAAATGTACAGGCGCGCGGGACAGCAGGGAACCCGGATTGGGAACCAGGTCCTAAAGCCCGCCGGAGGCAGGGGGAGGAGTCAGAGGACTCAGCGTCAGAAGAGTCCAGAAAGGGGAATGCCGCAGCGGACAGGAGGACCCAGAGGAGGAGAGAGCAGAGGAAGAGGTGGAGCAGGGCTAGAGTCTTAAACTGGTGTCAGAGGGGAGGGGATTCAGATGGAGCTTCGGCGGTCTAGGGTTTAAGACGTAGAGCTGCGCGCCACGGCTTTGAAATAGAGACTGAACTTCAATAAAGACCTTTGTATATAACAACGACCTGGCGTTGGTCCTCTGTGAGCTGGGACCTTGGGCAGCTCTGACAGGTATTATTTCCTTAATGCTTGGTAGACATATTTTTTTTCACCACGAACGCAACCCTAAAATTTCCTATACAATTTTCGATAAATTGTAACAAAATTTTAATTAAATTGTCAAAAAAACTTCTAATACAAAATTTTACACAAAATACTCCGCGTCCGTGCTCATCACACGAAACTAAAAAAAATTATTATTATTTTTTCTATAACAACTAAAATAATTACAATACTAAATTTAACCATATAAATTAAAATTTAACTAAAAAAAAATACATTTTTTTATGGCAAACCCCCCTACCCCCCTACCAATAATTTTTCCTGTTTAATCAAATTTTTTCCTCGCCAAACCCCTAAAACGAGATTCGACTAAACTGATCAATTATCGGTTAATTACAGTCAACACTACACCATACAAAGTATAAATGCAACTACAATTTTTTTTGTTTAAACCCTTGTTAAAATTTGATTCATTAATCAAACTTTTCTCCTAAAAGCCTCTAATATATCTTAAAAAATTATTAATTTTATCAAGATCAATTTGATTTGCTTACCAAATTTTTCTCCTGAAAGCTTCTAGCATATCTTAAAATTTTATTAATTTTATCAAGATCAAATTTGATTTGTTTACCAAACTTTTCTCCTGAAAACTTCTAATATATCTTAAAAATTTATTAATTTTATCAAGATCAAATCTGATTTGTTTACCAAACTTTTCTCCTGAAAGCTTCTAGCATATCTTAAAATTTTATTAATTTTATCAAGATCAAATTTGATTTGTTTACCAAACTTTTCTCCTGAAAACTTCTAATATATCTTTAAAATTTATTAATTTTATCAAGATCAAATCTGATTTGTTTACCAAACTTTACTCCTGAAAGCTTCTAGCATATCTTAAAATTTTATTAATTTTATCAAGATCAAATTTGATTTGTTTACCAAACTTTTCTCCTGAAAACTTCTAATATATCTTAAAAATTTATTAATTTTATCAAGATCAAATCTGATTTGTTTACCAAACTTTTCTCCTGAAAACTTCTAATATATTTTAAAATTTGATAAATATTCAATAAAATATGTTAGCTTTGTTAGAATTGAATTTGATATAATATCAAATCTTTCTCCTGAAAGCTTCTAACATATCTTAAAATTTAATAAAATATGTTAGCTTTGTTAGGATTGAATTTGATATATATATCAAATCTTTATCCTGAAAGCTTCTAACATATCTTAAAATTTAATAAAATATGTTAGCTTTGTTAGGATTGAACAACAAAGCCTTTTTTAACAATTTGTTATGTTTGTTTGGACCAAACTACTTTTTTTAAAAAAAAAAAATTGTTTCATATATATATATATATAAATTTTTTTTTTACACTAAAAATATCATTTATTATATATCCCAGGACAAAAACATGTCATTGTAGCTTATTTTTTAAAGCACAGCACTGAAGATGCCGAGATGAGGAACAAGAAAACCTCCACAGACAATAGCTTTGGTCCTGGGCTTACCGTTATTTTTTATCAAGATTATACATGCAAGCCTCAACAACCCAGTGAAAATGCCCACAACCCCTTAAAAGACAAAATGGAGCAGGCATCAGGCACTATAATTTAAGCCCATGACGCCTAGCCACGCCACACCCCCACGGGCTTACAGCAGTAATAAACATTGGGCTATAAGTGAAAACTTGACCCAACTATGATAACTCAGGGCTGGTCAATTTCGTACCAGCCACCGCGGTTATACGAAAGGCCCAAAATAACGACAAACCGGCGTAAAATGTGACTAGAGATCCATAATATCCTTAATATCAAAATTTTTAGTCTAGTTGTAAAACACTAAGACAATAAAGAAAACCAACACAGATGTTCTTAATATTATATTCTTGACCACACGAAAGCTTAGAAACAAACTAGGATTAGATACCCTACTATGCTAAGCCCTGAACATTGAAAGTTATAAATACAATACTTTCCGCCAGAGAACTACAAGTGAAAAACTTGAAACTCAAAGGACTTGACGGTGTCCCATATCGACCTAGAGGAGCCTGTCCTATAATCGATACCCCCCGTTCCACCCAACCCCAACTAGCAAAATATCAGCCTATATACTGCCATCGACAGTTTACCCTATGAAGGCCCAACAGTAAACACAATAGCCCTATAACGCTAATACGTCAGGTCAAGGTGTAGCAAATGTTGAGGAAGAGATTGGCTACATTTTTTATAATAAAAAACACGAATTGCACTATGAAATTCTGCATGAAGGTGAATTTAGTAGTAAAACAGATAAGAGTGTCTGTTTTAACAACGCTCTGGGACGCGTACACACCGCCCGTCACCCTCCTCAACAAAAACAAAACAA
The DNA here is from genome assembly GCF_964234715.1 of Podarcis melisellensis. NCBI lineage: Eukaryota > Metazoa > Chordata > Lepidosauria > Squamata > Lacertidae > Podarcis > Podarcis melisellensis. Next base: position 61,151,160 of record NC_138544.1, on the reverse strand, counting down.
CTTTCATAAACAAAGACTACTAAAACTAGAGGAGGCAAGTCGTAACATGGGAAACGTACCGGAAGGTGTGCTTGGACTAACAAAAAGTAGCTTACTTAAAGCACCCAGCTTACAACTGGGAGATGCCGCATTTAAACCACGACCTTTTTGAGCCCACAACTCCAGCCAAAAAAACCTACAAAACCCCAAACAACCCCTACAACCAAAACATTTTTTCCGGCCAGTAAATGAGATTAAACCCCCTCCATTGGCCTTACAAGTACCGCAAGGGAACAATGAAAGAATAATGAAAAACCTTAAGCATAAAACAGCAAAGACCAACCCCTTTACCTCCTGCATCATGGTTTAGCAACACCCCTTCAGACAAAGCGAACCTTTAGCCTGCCCTCCCGAAACCAAACGAGCTATTTTTGGGCAGCTATAAATTCAGAGCACACCCGTCCCTGTAGCAAAAGGGTGGGAAGACCTAAAAATAGAGGCAAAAAGCCAATCGAGCTTGGTGATAGCTGGCTGCTCAATAAGAGAATTTAAGTTCAACTTTAGGCATATATTAACCAAACCTCCAAATTCATTATCTTTTTCCCTAAAGAAAATCAATGGGGGTACAGCCCCATTGAACCGGAATACAGCCCGAACTGAGAGAAACCCATCCCCTTATTTAAGTAGGCCTCAAAGCAGCCACCATACAATCGCGTTATAGCATTTTAACCAAAATAATTCCAACAATCCAAATTAACCTCCTGATATACCTCGAGCCATTCTATAACACTATAGAAATACCAATGCTAAAATTAGTAATAAGAAACATTAATTTCTCTTTTGCATTCCCTTAAATCAGAATAGAAAACCTACTGACAATTAACAATACCACATGACCACATACTTACTCTAGATCAAGTCACCTAAAAATTTGTTAACCCAACACAGGCATGCATAAAAGAAAGGCAAAAAGCCGTAAAAGGAACTCGGCAAAAACTTGTCCCAACTGTTTACCAAAAACATAGCCTTTAGCCCTACAAGTATTAAAGGTCCCGCCTGCCCAGTGACTCTTTAAACGGCCGCGGTATCCTAACCGTGCAAAGGTAGCATAATCACTTGTCCCCTAAATAGGGACTGGAATGAATGGCTAAATGAGGACAAAACTGTCTCTTACAGGCTAGCCAATGAAATTGATCCTCCAGTACAAAAGCTGGAATAAACCCATAAGACGAGAAGACCACTAAACATGCTTCTTGGATTTTTAGTTGGGGCGACTTTGGAGCAAAAAACCCCTCCAAAACATGAATTTAATCATTAAGACTAACACACCAAAAAATTCTACTAGACCCAGCAGTCTACTGTCTGACCAATGAACCAAGTTACCCCAGGGATAACAGCGCCATCCTCTTCTAGAGTCCCTATCGACAAGAGGGTTTACGACCTCGATGTTGGATCACGATACCCCTATAGTGCAACCGCTATAAAAGGTTCGTTTGTTCAACGATTAAAGTCCTACGTGATCTGAGTTCAGACCAGAGAAATCCAGGTCGGTTTCTATCTATGCAGCACTATTTTTAGTACGAAAGGACCAAAATAGTGGGACCAATACTAAATAAACGTCCTAATAAAAACTACTGACTTTTACTAAAGTAGTTAATACACCCACCTCATAAAAAAATAAAAAAATACACCCACCTCATTTTATCTAAATAAGATTTATTAAGGTGGCAGAGTCAAGTAATGCAAAAGACCTAAAATCTTTCTACAGGGAAGCAAATTCCCTTCTTAATAATGCAGAAACTTATAACACATATTATTAACCCAATCTCATATATTATTCCTATTCTTATTGCTGTAGCATTCTTAACACTACTTGAACGAAAAATTTTAGGTTATATGCAACTCCGAAAAGGCCCAAACATAGTTGGGCCTTTTGGAATTCTACAACCAATTGCTGACGGAATTAAACTATTTATCAAAGAACCTATTTGCCCGACACACGCATCCCCGATACTTTTTATTTTAGCCCCAACCATAGCCCTCTTACTAGCTCTAATAATATGAACCCCTATACCCATACCCTATCCTTTAGCAGATATAAACGTAGGCCTCCTATTTCTCCTTGCCCTCTCAAGTATAATAGTCTATACAATTTTATGATCTGGATGAGCATCCAACTCAAAATATGCCCTAACAGGAGCTCTCCGAGCCATTGCACAAACAATTTCCTACGAAGTCACCTTAGGCATTATTTTACTTTCCATCATTATATTAACCGGCGCCTTTACAATATCTACCCTCATTACTACACAAGAACACATATGATTAATTTTACCTACCTGACCTCTAGCCATAATATGATATGTATCAACCCTAGCAGAGACAAACCGAGCGCCATTTGACTTAACAGAAGGAGAATCTGAACTTGTTTCAGGGTTCAATGTAGAATATGCAGCAGGACCTTTCGCACTTTTTTTCCTAGCTGAATACATAAACATTTTAATAATAAACACACTGTCATGCATTCTATTCTTCAGCCCAACAACTACTTTACAAACAGAACTTTTTACAATTAACCTAATAACAAAAACTACCCTACTAACTATTGGATTTCTATGAACTCGAGCCTCTTACCCACGATTTCGCTACGACCAACTAATACACCTCCTATGAAAACAATTCCTCCCAGTTACTCTGGCACTCTATTTATGATATGTTACACTCCCAGTTTCGTTAGCCGGCCTTCCACCACTAAACTAACTCACTAGGACGTGTGCCCGAGATTTAGGGGTTACTTTGATAGAGTAAACCACAGGGACTAATTAACCCCTCACCTCCTCTAGAAGAATGGGATTTGAACCCACACCTAAGACTCCAAAACTCTTTGTATTACCAATATACTATCCCCTAGTAAAGTCAGCTAATAAAGCTCTTGGGCCCATACCCCAAAAATGTTGGTCAAACCCTTCCTTTACTAATGAACCCCTACATCATATCCATCCTAATCTCTAATTTAGCCCTTGGAACAATTATTACAGCCGCTAGCTATCATTGATTCCTAGCCTGAGTTGGTCTAGAACTAAACACCCTCGCCATCATCCCTATTCTAGCCAAACACCGCCACCCACGAGCTACTGAAGCCGCAACAAAATACTTTATTATTCAAGCAACTGCTTCATCTATTATTTTATTTTCAAGTATTATTAATGCATGACACACCGGAACTTGAGATATTACTCAACTTACAACACAACCAACCCCTACCATACTATTGGTTGCACTAGCCATAAAACTAGGCCTAGCCCCTATACACTTTTGACTACCAGAAGTCATACAAGGCACTGATACAGTTACAGCCCTAATCATTGCAACATGACAAAAATTACCACCAATATCTTTACTTTATCTTACCTCCAACCAATTTCCAATAACACTTCTATCATTATTAGCCATCTCCTCCACCCTAATTGGAGGGTGATCCGGACTTAATCAAACCCAACTACGAAAAATTATAGCATTCTCATCAATCGGACACCTAGGATGAATAATCTCCATTTCACTTGCTTCCCAAAAGCTTCTTCTTCTAACCTAAACAATTTATTTACTAATAACAACTTCCATATTTATTATTCTTATTACCTCAATAACCAAAACCACCAAAGATTTAGGAACAATATGAACAATTTCCCCAACACTTTCTACAATTACACTAATTACTCTTATAGCATTGGGGGGGCTACCCCCACTAACCGGCTTTATTCCCAAATGATTAATTCTAAAAGAATTAACCACCAACCTCCTATTACCATTAGCAACTGCTCTCGCTCTATCCTCCTTATTAAGCCTGATATTCTACATACGTCTAACTTATGTCTCAACTCTAACTATTTCCCCAAATACATCCAATTGTCCAATAAAATGACGATTTAAACCCACCAAACCAGTTAACCCAGCCCCTATAATTATTAGTACACTTCTATTAATCCCAATTACACCACTAATTTATACTTAGAAGTTTAAGTTAAATCCAAAACCATAGGCCTTCAAAGCCTCTAATAGGGTCTAAAACCCCTAGCTTCTGCCTAAGACCTGTATAATTCTAATATACATCTTCTGAATGCAACCCAAACACTTTAATTAAGCTAAGGCCTAAACTAGATGGACAGGCCTCGATCCTGCAAAACTTTAGTTAACAGCTAAAAACCCTACCCAGCGGGCTTCCATCCTTCATTTTCTACCTATTTTTCTTCCCCCGTTGGGGAAAAAACGGGGGAAGCCCCGGCACTTATAGGGTACTTCTCCAAATTTGCATTTTGGTGTGGAACACCTCGGGACTGCTGGTAAAAAGAGGACTTAAACCTCCATAAAGGGGTTTACAGCCCCCCACCTAATTACTCGGCCATTCTACCTGTGTCATTGATTCGTTGATTATTTTCAACCAACCATAAAGATATTGGCACCTTGTATCTTCTATTTGGTGCCTGAGCTGGTATAGTCGGCACAGCCCTTAGTCTTCTAATTCGAACAGAATTAAGTCAACCCGGAACCCTTCTTGGCGACGACCAGGTTTATAACGTTATTGTTAGAGCACATGCTTTTGTTATAATTTTCTTTTTGGTTATACCTGTAATAATTGGAGGCTTTGGAAATTGATTAGTTCCCCTAATAATTGGTGCCCCTGATATAGCATTTCCACAAATGAACAACATAAGCTTCTGATTATTGCCCCCATCTTTACTCTTACTTCTTTCATCTTCAGGCATTGAAGCAGGTGCTGGTACTGGCTGAACTGTTTACCCACCATTAGCTGGAAATATGGCCCATGCAGGAGCCTCAGTAGATCTAACCATCTTTTCACTTCATTTAGCTGGAGTTTCATCTATCCTAGGAGCAATTAACTTTATTACCACTTGCATTAATATAAAACCCCCTAATATAACACAGTACCAAACTCCTTTATTTGTATGGTCCGTCCTAATTACAGCCATGCTTCTTCTACTTTCTCTTCCTGTTTTAGCTGCTGGCATCACTATATTATTAACAGATCGAAACTTAAACACATCCTTTTTTGATCCAGCTGGCGGAGGAGACCCAATTCTTTACCAACACTTATTTTGATTCTTTGGCCACCCAGAAGTATACATCCTCATTCTTCCAGGTTTTGGCATAATCTCCCACATTGTCACATATTATGCAGGTAAAAAAGAACCCTTTGGTTATATAGGAATAGTGTGGGCTATAATATCAATTGGTTTTTAGGCTTTATTGTATGAGCTCATCACATATTTACAGTAGGAATAGACGTTGACACCCGAGCCTACTTTACCTCAGCTACAATAATTATTGCTATTCCTACTGGAGTAAAAGTCTTTAGCTGACTTGCAACTCTTCATGGTGGAACAATTAAATGAGATGCCGCTATATTATGAGCTTTGGGCTTTATTTTTTTATTTACAGTAGGGGGTCTCACAGGCATTATTTTAGCTAACTCCTCATTAGCTATTGTTCTCCATGATACCTACTATGTAGTTGCTCATTTCCACTATGTCCTATCAATGGGCGCTGTATTTGCAATTATAGGTGGGTTCGTCCACTGATTCCCCCTCTTTACAGGTTATACTTTACACTCTTCATGAACAAAAATCCAGTTTGGCGTAATATTTACTGGAGTCAACATAAAATTTTTTCCACAACATTTCCTTGGATTAGCAGGTATACCTCGACGTTACTCTGTCTACCCAGACGCGTACACTCTTTGAAATACTATTTCATCAATTGGCTCTCTAATTTCCCTTACAGCTGTAATCATAATTTACCTCAACAGCAGTACTAGCCCTAATAAACAATATAACTTTAACTGCTTCAATAACGCTTATTACATTAATTCTATTAACCTGCCTAGAAATAGCTGTTGCCTTAATCCAAGCATATGTTTTTGTACTACTTCTAACCCTTTACCTACAAGAAAACATCTAATGACTCATCAAGCACACCCTAACCCTAACCCTAACCCTAACCCCTAACCCCTAACCCTAACCCTAACCCTAACCCTAACCCCTAACCCTAACCCCTAACCCCTAACCCTAACCCTAACCCTAACCCCAACCCCTAAACCCTAACCCTAACCCTAACCCTAACCCCCTAACCCTAACCCTAACCCTAAACCCTAACCCTAACCCTAACCCTAACCCTAGAGCTCAAGAATATGTGGAATATGTGGTTCTCCCCTTTTTGTTTCATTCCCACAGCACCCCTGCTGTGAGGATTTGAAACCTTGTCAGTAGGATCCTAGTCCTCATTTAATCTCCACAACCACCATGCGAGGTAGGTTAGGCTGAGAGGCAGTGACCAGCCCAATGTGACCCAGGGAGCTCCATGGATGAGTCAGGATTCTCTCTCAGATCCTAGTCTGGCACTCAAACCACTACACCTCTTGCTGGTGGTGAGTACACTGGTCCTGATACCTGGGACTCCTCCCCCCCACTGCGCTCTGGTGGGGAAGCTGGTCCTGATTTCCAACTGCTGCTCTGGGAGTCCCCGCTGGCCCCTTCCTTCTGGGGTCTCCCCCTTGGCACCCCCCTTGCCCTGGCCATCGGCGCCCCCTTCTGTGAATCTTCCGATTCGCTGGAGAGACTCAGGGAATCCCTTGGACCACTGTCATCGCCTACGCTTCCCTCGGATTCCTCCCCCTCGCTCTCCATTTCCTCCCTCTCCTGTGCCTCTGCTCCTGAGCCCCTGACAGGTGTCATCTGCAAATTTGATCAGGATGCCCTTGAGTCCATCATCCAAGTTGTTGATAAAGATGTTGAATAAGACCGGGCCCAAGACAGAACCCTGTGGCACCCCACTAGTCACTCTTCTCCAGGATGAAGAGGAACCATTGATGAGCACCCTTTGGGTTCGGTCAGTCAGCCAGTTACAAATCCACTGAGTGGTAGCATAGTCAAGACCGCATTTTACCAGCTTCTTTACAAGACTATCATGGGGCACCTTGTCAAATGTCTTGCTGAAATCAAGGTAGGCTACATCCACTGCGTTCCCTTCATCTACCAGGCTTGTAATTCTGTCAAAAAATGAGATCAGGTTCGTCTGACATGACTTATTTTTCAGAAATCCATGCTGACTATTGGTGATCACAGCATTCCTTTCTAGGTGCTCACAGACGGTTTGCTTAATGATCTGCTCCAGAATCTTCCCTGGTATTGATGTCAGACTGACTGGGCAGTAATTATTTGGGTCCTCTCTTTTCCCTTTTTTGAAAATAGGGACAACATTTGCCCTCCTCCAGTCTGCCGGGACTTCGCCTGTTCTCCAGGAATTCTCAAAGATGACTGCCAGTGGTTCTGAGATCACATCTGCCAGTTCTTTTAATACTCTTGGATGCAGTTCATCTGGCCCTGGAGACTTGAATACATCTATTTTTTTTTTATAATATTTTTATATGACCCCACTGTTTCTTTGTTCTTCCTTTTGCTACTGTCAGGGGCTCAGGAGCAGAGGCACAGGAGAGGGAGGAAATGGAGAGCGAGGGGGAGGAATCCGAGGGGAGTGTAGGGGGTGACAGTGGCCCGAGGGATTCCTGGAGTCTGTCCAGCGAATCGGAAGACTCACAGAAGGGAGCGCCGATGGCAGGGCAAGGGGGGTGCCAAGGGGGAGACCCCAGAAGGAAGGGGCCAGCGGGGACTCCCAGAGCAGCAGTTGGAAATCAGGACCAGCTTCCCCACCAGAGCGCAGTGGGGGGGAGGAGTCCCAGGCACCGGGACCAGTGTTCCCACCACCAGCGAGAGGAGATGAGTCAGGATTGACCACACCTCCATCGGAGAGCGGGGGAACGGTCGAGAGGAAGGTTGCCGGTTGGGCGCGCGCGCCAAGTTCAAATGTACAGGCGAGTGGCACAGCAGGTAGCCCGGATAGGGAACCAGGTTCTAAAGCCCGCCGGAAGGAGGGACAAGAATCAGGGGGATCAGCGTCAGAAGAGTCCAGAAAGGATGAAACCCCAGGGGGCAGAAGGACCCAGAGGTGGAAAGAACAACGGAAGAGGTGGAGTAAGGCTAGAGTCTTAAATTGGTGTCTAGGGGTCGGAGACTCAGATGGAGCTTCGCCGGTCTAAGTTCTAGACGTGGAGTTGCACGCTGCGGTTTGGAAATGGAAACTAATCTTCAATAAAGACTTTTGTACGTTACTACTGGCTAGCGTTGGTCCTCTGTGAGCTGGGACCTAGAGGCAGCCCTGACAGTAAGCTCCATCCCCTGAAAATAAAACCTCGCAACGTGAGTGGACGCAGCGAGGGGCGAAGATTGGTGCTTCGCGAGCTCACACAAGCGGAACAAGATGACTACAGAAGAACAAATAGCTGCCCTGCGAGAAGCAGTGACACAACTCAACTCGGAAATACTAGCATCCAGGAAGAGGGAAGCCGACGCAGCCGCTGTCTCCCAGGATCTGCGAACCAGGTTAGACATGTTGACTAAACAGGGGCTACCGGGAGCCAGACCAGAAGGGATTGGGCTGGGAAAGAGAGGAGGTAGCCTTGTGTCTCATTTCGATGGGAATCTGCAGCAATACCCTAACTTCAGAGCAGACGTGGTTTTTGCGCTAAAGCTGCTGGAGAAGGACTTTAGAGATGAGCAGGAGAAAGTGGGCTTTATAATAAGTCATCTCCATGGAGAAGCTAAAGCGTGGTTGCGCAATCTCTGGAGAGATAGAGATCCAGCCCTCCAAAATGCGAATGCCTTCCTTAAAGCGATGGATGCGTGCTTTTTATCAGAAATAGATGTAGATATCGCCAGAAGACAGATACATGGATTAAAACAAGGCAAAGCCACTGTAAGACAATATCACTCCCGCTTTTTTGCATTGGTCAACGCGCTGGGATGCGAGAAAGATTCAGCTGCCGTCAGAGACCTGTTCTGGGAGGGGTTGAATGGGGCTGTGAAAGACGAAATTGCAAGGGGGGAACGACCCCAAAACACTCAAGAAGTGGTCCAGAGAGTGCTGATGATTGGGGTGCGGCTGGAGGAACGTCCTTGGAGCAGAGATGAAGGGCGTTGGGGACGCACACCAGAGAGAGCACCTTCTTTCTTTCCCAGGGACACAGCGCGCGCTCAATCCACGCCTCCACTGGGAGGGGGAGAGGAGCCGATGGAGTTAGGTGGTGCTAAGGCTCCGTCAGCAGCCAGAGCCCTAACGCCGGGAGCAGTCAAAGCGAAGCCTCCTAGAGGGAACAGGAAGTGTTACATCTGCGACAGTGCTCAGCACATGGCAAGAGAGTGTCCCCAGAGGCTGCACAAGCACACTGCAGCATCGGCGACAGTAACAGACACAGTTCAGCAGGGAAACGACGGAGTCTGGCTGGAAGCGGAAGCACTGGGGCCCAGCCAGACAAGTCAGTGAAGCAGTCCCCAGGAATTTTGCAGCCCACAGACCCCCTCCCACCCAAACCAGTGGTGCAACTCACTGCATCCCTCCAGCTACCCAATGGGCTCACCATGGAAGTCCCTATTACCATTGACTCTGGTAGCAATGCAGACTTCATAGGAGTGGATTTCATCAATCAACATGGCGTAGCGCTCCTACCGGCCACGATGCCCCTGAAAGTAGTGACAGTCAATGGAAGAGAATTGCTGGGGGGGGCAGGTGGTACAGCAAACGCCGCCAATGGTGATGCGCATTGGAAATCACCGCGAAGTCATCAGCTTCAACGTCACCCAACTGTCGGACACCCCCATAGTGTTGGGCATGAGTTGGCTGGACAGGCACAGCCCGACCTTAGCATGGTACCAGCGCCAATTGACCTTCGGCTCCTCCTACTGCGCAGAACACTGCATCCTAACTAACCAGGAGGATGAGGGGCAAGAGGATGACCCACAACTACGACTGAGCATGCTGCAAGCGGTACCCGACAAGTACAATGCGTTTTTGGAGGTCTTCTGCGAGAAGGAGGCGGACAAGCTACCTCCCCACAGGCCCTATGACTGCAAGATTGACCTCCTGCCGGGGGCGACGCTGCCGACGGGGAAGCTGTATTCCATGTCTGAAGTTGAAATACAACTTGAAGCGGGGATTCATCCGAGAATCCAAGGCAGTGGGGGGCAGTCCCGTGTTTTTTGTGAAGAAGCGAGACACGCCCCAAAAGAGGCTTGTAGTTGATTACAGAATTTTAAATTCGAAAACCAAGCCCACAGCCTTCCCCATGCCCAAGATCGATGACCTGCTGGCGACGGTGAGGAAGGGTCGCATCTTTACCAAGTTGGATCTACGCGGAGCGTACAATCTTATACGCGTGCGGGAGGGCGACGATGGAAGACGGCCATGTTTACGCCGCTAGGCACCTATGAATACAGAGTTATGCCGTTTGGATTACAAAATGGTTCCCACTGTTTTCAAGCCTTCATGCACCACCTCTTAGCGGGTCTCCTCTACAAGAAGTGCGTCTGCTTCCTGGACGACATCCTGATCTTCTCAGAATCGCAGGAGGCGCACGAGAGGGACGTCAAGGAAGTCCTGCAGAGGCTACGGGAGCACAGGCTTTACGCCAAGCTGGAGAAGTGCCAGTTCGACATGACGGAGGTGGATTTCCTGGGCTACAAGCTGTCCGACAAGGGGCTCGCCATGGACAGCGCCAAGGTCCGCTCAGTGCTGGACTGGAAAAGCCCGCGCAATCGAAAGGAGGTCCAGAAGTTTGTCGGCTTTGCCAACTTTTATCGCAAGTTTATCAAGGGTTTCGCTATGCAGACGGCGGCCATCGCCGACACCCTCAGCTCCAAGAAGAAGAAGTTCATCTGGACGGAACAGGCGGGGCAGTCCTTTCAGAAGCTCAAGCGTCTCTTCGCGTCCGAAGAACAACTACTACATGTAAACCCCAGCAAACCCATGAGGGTGGAGATGGATGCCTCTGACAGAGCCGTGGGGGCAGTCCTACTGCAGCAAGATCCGCAAGGGGACTGGAGGCCGTGCGCTTTCTACTCCAGGAAACTCAGCAAGTCAGAGCAGAACTACACCATCTGGGACAGAGAGCTGCTGGCCATTCATGCGGCCTTCAAGGCATGGCGGCACTTCCTCATCGGAGCCAAACACACAGTGCAGGTCCGCACGGACCATAAGAACCTGGAGTACTGGCGCACGGCGAGGTTCCTGAACCAGAGACACATCCGCTGGGCGGAGTTCTTTGCTGATTTCGACTTCAGGATAGAATACGTCCCGGGGGACAACAACATCATGGCGGATGTGCTATCCAGGAAGCCGCAGTATCTCGAGGAAGAGGCACCGGCGGCGGCCAAACACATTTTCGCACCGCAAGCGTGGGCATGCGCCTCAGCCACGGTGGACCTGGATGCGGTACGTCTCGCGTTGCAGACGGACTCCTTCGCACAAGCCAAGATGGAGGAGGTGCGCAGTGGCACAGCGAAGGACGACGAGTTCCAGATACGCGACGGACTGCTCATCCGCAAAGGGGCCCTCTACGTGCCGGGAGACGACCTCCGCGCGAAGGTACTGCAGCAGTTGCACGACGCGCCCAGCGCTGGGCACTTCGGCAAAGAGAAGACTGTAGAATTAGTAGCCAGAGACTTTTGGTGGCCCAAGATGAGGGGAGAAGTCGCAGATTACGTCACGAGGTGCAACACATGCCAAAGGGCCAAGCCAATACACAGACCGCCAGCAGGACTGCTGGAACCGCTACAGACCCCGCTCGAACTGTGGGAGAGGGTGGCCCTGGACTTTGTCACGGATCTGCCCAGCTCGCGGGGCAAAACAGCAGTTCTTGTAGTAGTGGACATGTTCACCAAGATGGCCCACTTCATTCCGTGCGCAAAGGTGGCCACAGCGGAACAGACTGCCAAGCGGTTATAGACCACATGTTCAAGGTTCACGGTCTACTGCAGTCTATCCTGTCCGACCGGGGGCGCCAGCTCATCTTGAACTTCTGGCAGAAGTTGATGGGCATCCTGAACGTCAAGATTAACCTAGCGTCGGCGAGACACCCGCAGACCAACGGACAAGCGGAGAGGGTCAACGCCATCATGCAGCAGTACCTGAGATGCTACGCGAATCAGCAACCTGCGACATGGGTGGACTACCTACCGCTGGCCGAGTTTGCCTACAACAACATGAAGCACGTGTCCACGGGGGGTGACACCGTTCTTCGCCAACAATGGGCGGCATCCCAGAACCTTCCCGGGATTAGAGAAAGCGGGGGAGGGGGAGCCACAGGGAGCAGAGGCCTTAGCAGCGGAGTTACAGGAGGTCCACGAGCAACTCCGAAGGCAGTTAGAACTAGCAAAACACGCCTACAAAATGCAGGCAGACAGGCACAGAAGGGTGGGGGAAGACATCCAGGTGGGGGACTGGGTCTGGTTAGCAGCCCAGGCAGTGCCGGCCAGATCGTTAGCTAAGAAGAAGCTCAGACACAAGCAGCTAGGCCCTTACCAAGTCGAGGCACAGATCAACCCAGTAGCCTTCCGGTTGACACTCCCGGAGGGATCCAGAATGCACCCGGTCTTTCATAGATCGGTGCTCACGCCCTATAAGGCACCTCACAAGTTCCAGGCGCCAGGGAAGGCTCCAAGCCCGCTCAGAGACGCACCCACTAAGGGGGGGTCGCCGAGGGCGGAGCCGCTCAACGAGGTCACAGAGATTTTGGACTCAAGATGGGGGGAAGAGGGGGTTGAATATCTACTCGCCAGGGAAGGTACCCCAGCCAGCGCCAACAGCTGGGTACCGTATTATGCGGTGGAGGAGCACTACCTCAAGGACGAGTTCCACGCACGTTTCCCACACAGGCCCATGCCGGCAGATTATTTCGACGAATATCTTTTCACACCCACACTCTCAGACAGCACGTTTCAGGGGTTCTCTTCAGCCGAGGACACGACGCTAGAGACTAGCTCTCCAGAGGGATCACTCTCGGGGTTTGGCACAGGGGGCTCCTATTGGTGGGAGGATCAACCTGAGGTGGGGTGGCACAGAGAAATGCCGAGAGGGCCATTGCACGCAGCGTCACCCCAGGAGACAGGGGATGAGGGGGTCATGGGCGAGTTGGGGTAAGATCCCGGGTTCGAACACACCGCCCAGGAGATGGAAGCAGAGGAGATCACCGTCGACGAGACCATGGAGGACTACCCGGACTTCTCCGGCTGGATGCACGCCACGGGGGACGAACTCTATCCTGCACTCACCCCCACGACACTGGAGCACCCAGAACCCGTGCCTAAAGAGGGGGAGGGGGAAGGGGGGCTTCGAGGGCGGGATGGATGTCAGGGGCTCAGGAGCAGAGGCACAGGAGAGGGAGGAAATGGAGAGCGAGGGGGAGGAATCCGAGGGGAGTGTAGGGGGTGACAGTGGCCCGAGGGATTCCTGGAGTCTGTCCAGCGAATCGGAAGACTCACAGAAGGGAGCGCCGATGGCCAGGGCAAGGGGGGTGCCAAGGGGGAGACCCCAGAAAGAAGGGGCCAGCGGGGACTCCCAGAGCAGCAGTTGGAAATCAGGACCAGCTTCCCCACCAGAGCGCAGTGGGGGGGGAGGAGTCCCAGGCATCGGGACCAGTGTTCCCACCACCAGCGAGAGGAGATGAGTCAGGATTGACCACGCCTCCATCGGAGAGCGGGGGAACGGTCAAGAGGAAAGTTGCCGGCTGGGCGCGCGCGCCAAGTTCAAATGTACAGGCGAGTGGCACAGCAGGTAGCCCGGATAGGGAACCAGGTCCTAAAGCCCGCCGGAAGGAGGGACAAGAATCAGGGGGATCAGCGTCAGAAGAGTCCAGAAAGGATGAAACCCCAGGGGGCAGAAGGACCCAGAGGAGGAAAGAACAACGGAAGAGGTGGAGTAAGGCTAGAGTCTTAAATTGGTGTCTAGGGGTCGGAGACTCAGATGGAGCTTCGCCGGTCTAGCTTCTAGACGTAGAGCTGCACGCTGGGGTTTGGAAATGGAAACTAATCTTCAATAAAGACTTTTGTACGTTACTACTGACTAGCGTTGGTCCTCTGTGAGCTGGGACCTAGAGGCAGCCCCGACAGCAATCTTCTGGGAAATCTTCACCTAAGGCAGAGTAGCAGAGGAACAGTGGTTGCCTTCGTGTGGAAGAAGAAGGAAAAGAGAGTCCAAACACTGTACTTCTATTCTACAGCGTTTATTTACAAGCAAAAGCAGTAAACTCCATCAGAACTAGAACACATTGTGTCTTTCTCCTCTCGCTCCCAGAGAAAAGTGAAACTAAACACACAGACAAAGGAATTGAGTGACTCCCCATAGAAGTCCCTCCCAGGCACAGGGCATACCAGAGGTTAACCCATTAACCACCAAACTCCACAAAGTGCCCTTCAGCTGTTCCATTATTGTTTTGTATGGAACAGTAGCGATGTCTTCAGGCGCAAGGAACCTATTCAACTCAGTACATAACAGCCATATTCCCTTCTAGGAAACCTGGCAGGAGCCACATGCCAGGGGGCAGGGAAGCAAATGCATTATTGTTGTTGTTGTTGTTGTTGTTATTGAATAAATTTCTTTATAAAAGAGATAGAGAAAAGCAAGAAAAATGAGTGTGAATGAAAAAAATAAAAATACAGTTAACTACCATACATTAATATACCGATGTGTATATTCTTATTATCCTAACGCACATATAAATGTCATTAACCTAATATATTCTCTGTAAACTCATTCCAGATATTGTATTTATCCAAAGAAAGTCTGTGTCTATAAGCTGTCTATATGTTCCCAATATTTCTTATATATCTTATATGTTCCCAATATTTTCATGTTGCTAAGCCATTGATTAAGGGAATCATATCTCTCTTCTTCCAATTCATCAATCTTCTTTGGTGATCACTTGTAGCCGAGTAAGATTGTCTTCCAGAAACATGGTCTTAACAGAGATGTAAGTGACTGTGGAGGCCAGTTCTGGATCCACACTTCCTTCCACAGTGGGACATAGGTTTCCGGGTGGGAGTGGATCATGGTGAAGGTTTGCCAAACATGCCTTCCTCTTAGCGCGTTTCTCCCTTGCGTCCTGAGTTCGAGTGCCTTCAAAGCACATGATACCTTTGGTAAAGGCTGTTCTCCAACTGGAGCGCTTGCAGGCCAGTCCCATTTGTCCGTATTTATACTACATTTTTTAAGATTTGCCTTGAGAGAGTCTTTAAACCTCTTTTGTTGACCATCAGCATTACGCTTTCCATTTTTAAATTTGGAATGGAGTACAGTGGTACCTCGGGTTAAGAACTTAATTCGTTCTGGAGGTCCGTTCTTAACCTGAAACTGTTCTTAACCTGAGGTACCACTTTAGCTAATGGGGCCTTCTGCTGCTGTCGTGCCACCACCATGTGATTTCTGTTCTCATCCTGAAGCAAAGTTCTTGACCTGTGGTACTATTTCTGGGTCAGCGGAGTCTGTAACCTGAAGCGTCTGTAACCCAAGGTTCCACTGTAGTTGCTTTGGAAGATGATAATCAGGCATCTGCACAACATGGTCAGTCCAACGAAGTTGATGTTGAAGAATCCTTGCTTCCATACAAGTGATCTTTCCTTCTTCCGATACACTGGCATTAGTTCATCTGTCTTCCCAGGTGATGTGAAAAATTCTTCGGAGACACCGTTTGTTAAATAGTGAGAATGATGGATGAAGGACACAGCTCCGTTAGATTCACAACTCTTTATTACAGCAGTTAGAATTGCTCCTGGAGTCAGACTGACTGCAGCCTAGCTGGCTGCTTTATATAATACTAAGTAACTTGTAACAGTAATAACTCCCAACTAGCTATTCAATCAATCAATCAATCAATCAATCAATCAATCAATCAATCAATCTTTATTATGGTCCAGAGATGAAACAAATTGTTACAAAGCAATGCACAATTCAGACAGCCTACCTCCAGGTTAAACAAGCATTTTGTTCAAACTTAAAGATAAGGATCATTGGTTCTTGCAACCACTGATAAAAACTTCACCACTGCATGGTTTGCCCTGAATAGTCATGGTGACATAAATTTTCCTGTGTTCAGACCCATCAGTTCGGCGAACTGTCAGCTCAGCCGAGCAACAGCAGTTGGTGACGGTGTGGCAGTCCTTGTTAGCATACCTTGCCAATGCCTTCTTATTTCCCAGTGCCGGTAGTGTATCTGCTGCCGTAGACGAGCAACTAACCCTCACAATATGACCCTTACACAAACAACGGTGACAGATTGCGTCCTTGAAATTGCAGTTGGACCGAGGGTGGTTGCCACTGCAACCCGCACAGTCTAATTGCTCCATCGTTCACCGTTTGACCATTCCACATTCCTGCTTGATGCAGCAAACATCATCCTCTTCGTCTGAGCAGCCCTCGGATTTACTGATCTCTCCATGGTGGACCGAGGTTGGCTTCTTTGAAATTGTTGGCCTGTTGGCCTTGCAAATCTCATCTGTTGACTGTTTCGCTGCCTCTGCAGCTTGAGCTTCCTCGATGGCCTGTTTGAGAGTGAGATCAGACTTGGTGAGGAAACGACGCTGTAGTTTCTTGTCCCTTGCACCTCATACAATTCGATCCAGCAGGACATCGTCCAAGTCCCGGAATTCACAGTGGTATGCAGCCTTCCTGAGGGCCGATAATAAGTTGCTGATTGTCTCCCCCTCAGTTTGGATTTGATGATGGAATGTGTGATGGGCAGCGACTCTGGACACCTTGGGTGTGTAATGTCCCTTGAGTTTCTCAGTCAGTGTGTCCCAAGGTGCAGCCTGCACCACAAGCGGAGCCGTGATAGCCCTAGCCATCTTGAAAACTTCTGAGCCAAAGACGGTGAGGAAAAGAGCTCTCTTCCGATTGTCCGTTAAATCGGTGAAAGCGTATGCCTCAAGGTAGCATTTGAACCGAGCGAGATAAGACTGCCAGGACTCGGTTTCTGGAGAATACGGGGGTAGAGGCAGTAGCAATGCCATGTTTTCCCGGTGCTGGTTGAATGGTGAGGGATGGACACTAGCCTCAGCGATATCTGAGCTCTTGAGTGTTCATCTCAGCAGTTCAGCTCTGGCTGTGTCTTGTTTCATCCGATCTCATCCTCGTTGCCAGTGTTAAATAGTGAGAATGATGGACAAAGGACACAGCTCTGTTAGATTCACAGCTCTTTATTACAGTAGTTAGAACTGCTCCTGGAGTCAGACTAACTGCAGCCTAGCTGGCTGTTTTATATAATACTAAGTAACTTGTAACAGTAACAACTCACAACTAGCTAACCAATCAGTGAGCGACAGTTCTCAATTCTTCATTTGCATACTGGTGGCCCTGAGTGAGAACTGCAGATAATCTTAATACACAACACCATTGATGGAATCTTTTGAGGAGTTGGAGATGGAGTTTGTAAGTGGTCCATGTTTCACAAGTGTACAGGAAGGTTGGTAATACAATAGTTGCCAAGCCATTGATTAAGGGAATCGTATCTCTGTTCTTCCAATTCATCAACATAAATCTCTTGCACACCATTAGGGTACATAGAATCCATTTTCTCAGTCCTGGTGTCAATTTTCACATGATGAGTATATAGTTCAAGAGCATATTCACTTCTGAAAATCTTGGTTTTTTTCTGTAGTGTCTTGTTTATATAATCCAGCACTTTCTCCCAAAACTTAGTAAGTGTGGGACACAGTAAAATCATATGTTTCAAAGCAGCATTGTCCATATTACATCTCCAAAAAAGAGCTACATTAGCTAGTCCTTTCTTATACAAACGTAAGGGAGTCCAATAAATGCTAAATTCAGTCATACCTCATGTTACGGACACTTAAGGTTACGTGTTTTTGGGTTATGGGCTGTGGGAAACCCGGAAGTACTGGAACGGGCTACTTCTGTTTTTTTTTTATAATAATTTTTATTAGTTTTCTAAACATACAAAGGACAATACAAAACAAAACACATATATCAAAAACATACATCAAAATTTGACTTCCCCATACCTCCCTTTCACCGCATCCTTATTTTACCATTTTTTTTTAGCAACCCTTCAATCAATTTTCTAATCAACTCTCTTTTAGATTTACTTAAGATTAATGTTTACAGCTGTAATTCTTTGTTTCTTACCCCTTAACATCTTATCAGTCCACAATTTTACAACAATTTTTAAGATATATTTTAAATTTTCCCCATTCCTCCTCCACTGTCTCTTTCCTCTGGTCACGGATTCTGCCGGTCATCTCTGCCAGTCCCATATATTCCATCACCTTCGTCTGCCATTCTTCCAGAGTAGGTAGTTCTTGCATCTTCCAATACTTTGCCAACAGGATTCTTGCTGCTGTGGTTGCATACATAAAAAATGTCTTATCCTTCTTTGGTACCTGTGATGGGATAATGAGCTGCTTGTGCGTAAAAGCTTGATCCCTCTGGTGTTTGGCTGGTCATCCAAACCGAGGCACTAACGGAGCCTCCCAAGGCGTGACTCCGTTAGTCGCTGGTAGAATCTGACAGTGGGCGTCTACGAAATTTACTCCAACATAAAAGTTGTTTCACGGACATGCGCCTTCGTGACTCTCTACGTGACAGCTTCCGGCGAAGGGTGGGAGTTGCCAACGGGGGTCTTGTTACCTCTGCACTATTCTCACTAGAAGTATCCCAGAGCCCTCCCTCCTCCGACTCCCCTTCTGCCGGAGCTTCTGCTCTCCCCCTGCTGGTTCCCTCCTCCGCTGCAGAATCTCTCCGAGTCTGCTGGAGCCCCGGCACCAACTCTCTTTCCGATGGCAGTTCCCTGACATCCACCTCCCCCTCAGGGCCCCCTTCACCCCCCGCGTCCTCTCCCACTGGCGGTGAAGGCGGAAAGCCCCTAAAGGAACTCTCCTCGTCGTCCGAGGATTCAAACACTTCTAACCATGGCGTACCGTCTCTCTCCCCGTCTTCCTCTTCTTCGTCGGAGTCGGCTTCCTCACCCACCCCTGACTCTGGGAACCCTCCAAACTCTCCTTCCTCATCAGTGGTCCCAAAGTGTTTCCTTCTAAATCGTGCCACGGGTTGCGGTTTCTTTGGGAAACGCCTATGAAATGTTTCTATTAAAACCTCGTCATTGACTACCTCAGCGGGTACCCAAGTGTTTTCCGACTCTACTTCCCCCTCCCATTCTACCAGATATTCCACTTGATCCCCCTTCCACCTGGAATCAATGATTCCTGCCACGTTCATGTCGCGTTCTCTCTCTTCTATCACGGGTGTTCGGGAGACCTCTCTCTCACGCTCCCCCCCCCCCCATTCACGTCCCTCTCGGTACGGCGACAGTAATGACCTGTGAAATACTGGGTGCAATTTCATGTGATTGGGCAGTCTGAGTTTGAATGCTACTGGGTTCACCTGCTGTATGACCTCAAAGGGTCCCAATCTTTTGGGTTTCAGTTTCTTACAACCCCCCTTGAAAGGTAGTCCCTGGGTGGATAGCCACACCCGGTCTCCCACCCTTATAGTTTCACCTTCCCTCCTATTTTTGTCTGCTTGCTTTTTATATTCTTCCTTGGCTCTCTCTAAGTTAAGTTGTAGCTGACGGTGGATGGCTTCCATCTCTTCAACAAAATGTTCCGCCGCCGGCACACTCCACCTCTCCCCTCTTTCTCCTGGAAATGCCCTGGGATGACACCCATAATTTGCCAGAAAGGGACTCAGCCCTGTGGACACGTTCTCAGCGTTGTTGTAGGCAAATTCTGCCAGAGGTAACTTATCTACCCAATCATTTTCTCGGTCCTTTACATAACACCTCAGGTATTGTAAAATCCCGTTTGCCCTTTCCGCTTGCCCATTTGTTTCCGGGTGCCGGGCAGTGGAGAAATTGATTTCCACGTGCAGTAAGCTCATAAGTTTCCTCCAGAACCTGGAAGTAAACTGTTTCCCTCTGTCGCTGACCACCCTCAAGGGGGCGCCATGCAACCGGAAAATATGCTCTACGAACAACTTGGCGGTTTCCTCCGCTGTGACCGCATGTGAACAGGCTATAAAATGACACATCTTAGTTAATAGATCTACCACTACCATGACCGCCGTTTTGCCCTTGGATTTTGGCAGGTCCGTCATAAAATCTATGGAGACTGCCTCCCATGGCCTTTCTGGTGTGGGTAAGGGTTGTAAGAGCCCCGCTGGCGCCACCCTCTCCCCTTTCGCTCGCTGGCACCTGTCGCAACCCCTGACATATTCCCGTACATCCTCCCTCACCTTGGGCCACCAAAAATCCCTGGTAACCAACCACATGGTTTTGTGCTGTCCAAAATGCCCCGCTGTGGGGCTATCATGCAACTGCTTGAGTACTCTGCCCCTCAGTTCCCCATCAGGTATGTACAGTGCCCCTTTGTAATACAACGCCCCACTCTTTTCTTCAAACCCCCCTGTGTTCTCCGCTGTCCTCCTGAGTTCTCTGAGTTTCTCTTGGGCGTATTCGTCGTTCTCCGTGCCCTCTAACAGTTCTTTCTGCCCCACCAAAGCCGCCCCACACACCCAGCGGTCTTCAGGGATTACGTGCCTTGCTTCCGGTGCGCCCTCCCCCTCTAAGTACTCAGGCTTTCTGGAAAGAGCGTCCGCTCTTACGTTCTCGGACCCTGGCACGTAACGAATCTCAAAATTGAATTTGGAGAACTCCTGGGCCCATCTCACTTGTCTCTGGTTCAGCACTCGGGCTGTTCTCCAGTACTCCAGATTTTTGTGGTCAGTCCGGACTTGAACCTTGTGCTGCGCCCCAATCAGCAAGTGCCGCCATCTCCGGAATGCTTCATGAATGGCGAGCAGTTCTCGGTCATATACTGTGTAGTTCCTCTCGGATTTGTTCAACTTCCGCGAGAAGAATGCACACGGTCTCCATTCAGACGCATCTTTCCCCGGCTGGAGAAGCACGGCCCCTACCGCTCGGTCTGACGCGTCCGTCTCCACTCGCATTGGTTGCCGTAGATCCACGTGCAAAAGTTGCTCCTCCGACGCAAACGCTGCCTTTAAGCGTTCGAATGCCCCTTGCGCTTCTTCCGTCCAAGCAAATTTTTTCTTGCTGCTAAGACAATCCGTGATGGGCGCTGTTAAATGGGCAAAATTCTTGATGAACTTCCTATAGAAGTTTCCGAAGCCCAGGAACCTTTGCACGTCCTTCTTGGTCTTTGGTGTTTTCCATTCCAGTACCGCTTGAACCTTGCTGGGATCCATAGCCAACCCCTTGTCAGACAACCGGTACCCCAGGAATTCCACCTCCCTGCTATGAAACTGGCATTTCTCCAGTTTCACCCACAGCCGATTTTCTCGCAGCTTGCTCAGTACTTCTCTAACATCTCGCACATGCTGCTCCTCATTCTCTGAGTACACCAGGACGTCATCCAAGAACGCCACGCAGTTCTTGTAAAGCAATGGCCCCAGGACGTGATTCATGAATGATTGAAAGCAGGCGGAGCCCGCTTGTAATCCAAAAGGCATAACGAGGTACTCAAAAGCCCCCAAGGGGGTGAACATAGTGGTTTTCCACTCATCCCCCTTCCTCACACGTATCAAGTTATATGCCCCCCTAAGGTCCAGCTTAGTAAAAATCTTCCCTTTTCTCAAACGTGTCAGAATATCATCAATTCTGGGCATAGGGAAAGTCACTGGTTCTGACACAGCATTTAGGGCCCTGAAATCACACACAAGTCTGGGTTTGCCCGTGTTTTTTTTGTCCACAAAGAACACTGGGCTGCCCCCCACCGCTCGTGACTCTCTGATGAAACCTCGCTTGAGGTTCTTGTCAATGAACTCCCTTAACTCCTGCATCTCACGGTCTGACATGGCATACAGCTTGCCCACTGGCAATTGTGCTCCTGGGAGTAAGGTGATTTGACAGTCAAAGGGTCTGTGCGGGGGCAGTTTATCAGCTTCCTTTTCACTGAAGACGTCAATCAAATCAGCGTATTGTGGTGGCACCTTCCCCTTGTCAGTCACTTCCATCCCTGCTAGAGTGGCTCTGGCCCCTGCCTGACCCTCTCCCTCCTTGCAGTGTTCTAGGCAATGTGCTGAACCAAAGGAAACAACCCTCTGATGCCAGCCTACTAGCGGATCGTGTAGTGCCAGCCAGCTCATTCCCAGAATGATGGGCGCTCCTCCCAAGGTGGCTACATTAAACGCTATCAGTTCTGTGTGTCTTGCCACCCTCATAATCATTGGTACAGTCTGTTGGCTCACTTCTCCCCCCAGCAGTTCCCTCCCATCAATCGTGGTTACTTGCAAAGGCTTACTTAATGGGAGAGTTTGTATCTGGTGTTCAGCAGCAAACTCCTTACTCATGAAATTACAGGAGCTGCCTGAATCCAATAGCGCTTTTATCTTTAGTGGGTGTCCGTTTGACAGTTCCAGCAACACCTCTATCACAAGCGCTGGTCTTGGAGGTTCCGGCGTGGGCACATTCATTACTCCCTGGCCTGGCTGCTGTGCCCTGATGTTGGCAACCAGGCGTTGGCTTTTACTGGCTCCTCTATTTCGCCTTCCTCCTTTCCCCCAACAGTTCCCGCCATGCCCTGCCATTCCTTCCTTTGCGGACAAACTCTGGCAAAGTGCCCTGGCTGTTGGCAGAGATAACATCTCTTGGCGCTCTTTCCCTCCTTCTTCCGCCCTTCACTGGTGTTTGAAACTGCCCGCGCGCGCGCTGTTCCCAGCTCCATCGGCTCGGCGGGCGGGAAAGACTGCTCCGGAATCTCTGGAATGCGGAAGTCCTTCCAACGTTCCCCCTTTCCTTCCCGCCTTTCCAACGCTCTTGCTTCTAGGCGCGCTCCTATGGACAGTGCAGATTTAGTCAGCTGGTCCATAGACTCCGCCCTGGGCGCCCGGGAAAGTTCATCTTTCACAGTTGGGGAGAGCCCTTCTTCAAATAACATTTGAATTGGTTCACTTGCTAGATCCCACCCCAGTCTATGAATAAGCATAGTGAACTCAGTCCAGTACTCACGTACAGATCGGCTCCCCTGTTTGCACCCCATCAACTGCCTCCGCACCACCCCCAGCTCAATCTCGCTGGAAAACATCAAGTCCATGGCGCGAAAAAACTTCCTCGTGTCCTTTAAGATATCATTATTGGCTGCCATCAGAGGTCGAACCCAGTCCCTCGCCCCTCCCTCTAGATGGCTAATCACGTACGCCACTCTAGAGTTCTCATTGGTGAAGTCATCAAACAGTATATTGAGAGCATATTGCATCTCCGTTCTAAAGGCTTGATAGTTCCTGGGATCCCCCCCAAATCGCTGCACCAATCCAGGCACCTTTCTGGCAAGTGGGGCGGTTTTCCCCTTATCCGCATCTTGAGCCCTCCTCTCCTCCAGCCTCGCCGTTTGCAGCGCGAGCTGCACCTCCATCGCCCTGTACCTTTCCTCCAGGCTAGGACTTGCGCCAGCTCCAGCTCCTGCGGTCCCGGCTGGTTCGCTCATGATGCCCTCTGCTTGCACAAGCAGCTTACAAAGACTGTCAGATTGCTGTGATGGGATAATGAGCTGCTTGTGCGTAAAAGCTTGATCCCTCTGGTGTTTGGCTGGTCATCCAAACCGAGGCACTAACGGAGCCTCCCAAGGCGTGACTCCGTTAGTCGCTGGTAGAATCTGACAGTGGGCGTCTACGAAATTTACTCCAACATAAAAGTTGTTTCACGGACATGCGCCTTCGTGACTCTCTACGTGACAGCTTCCGGCGAAGGGTGGGAGTTGCCAACGGGGGTCTTGTTACCTCTGCACTATTCTCACTAGAAGTATCCCAGAGCCCTCCCTCCTCCGACTCCCCTTCTGCCGGAGCTTCTGCTCTCCCCCTGCTGGTTCCCTCCTCCGCTGCAGAATCTCTCCGAGTCTGCTGGAGCCCCGGCACCAACTCTCTTTCCGATGGCAGTTCCCTGACAGTACCAATTGGCCGACCATGCCCAAGAGAAAAGCCTCTGGTTTCTTTACAAATGTCCACTTAAGGACTTTCTTAATTTCATTATAGATCATTTCCCAGTAAGCCTTAATCTTTGGGCAGGTCCACCAAAGATGGTAAAAAGTGCCTTCTGATTCTTTACATTTCCAACAGTTATTATTGGGCAAATGGTAGATCTTTGCAAGCTTGGCTGGGGTCATGTACCACCTATAGATCATTTTCATTATGTTCTCTTTCAAGGCACTACATGCCGTAAATTTAATACCGGTGGTCCATAACTGTTCCCAGTCAGCAAACATAATATCATGACCAATATCTTGTGCCCATTTAATCATAGCTGATTTCACCATTTCATCCTGTGTATTCCATTTCAGCAGCAAATTATACATTCTAGATTGGAACGAGTTACTTCTGGGTTTCACTGCTCGTGCATGCACAGAAGCGATAAATCGTGCTTTGCACATGTGCAGAAGCACCGAATTGCACCGGTGCAGACGCGGCGCTTCAGGATGCGAACACTGTGGGTTGCAGACATGCCTCCATCATGGATTACGTCCGCAACCAGAGGTTCCACTGTAATGGTTTCTGCTGTTTTAGTTTAAGATCCATCAATGGATCTGATATCAAAGCCAATACATTTTCCCACTGTCTAGTTAATAGTGAACATTCCAATTCTTTATTCCAATCATTCTTAAGCTTTGCATATCTAACTTATATGTTGATGGTAAATATTTATAAATTGCTTTCATTTCAAATGCAAATTTGGCCATTGTACAGTAGGCTCGTGTAATGGTTATAGGGGTTGCTCGTGCGTAAGTTGTCACCACTCCTGGCTAGGTTATCTGGTTGAGCCCTTTCTGTCTGGACAGCCCTTCACTTCGTGGCTGTTTCAGTTGCTGGCAGAATCCGTCAGTGGGCGTTTCTTGAACTTCTTCCAGCAAAGAAGTTCTTTGACACCAAGTCTCCTCCTACTCTCCCTGCGCGGAAGTCTTCTGCGCAGGAAGGGTGTGGGCAGCGGAGCACCCGTGCTCTCTCCGCTGGTCTCCAGTGAAGAGTCCTGGAGCCTCCTCTCCGATTCCCCCATCTGCCCCCCTTCTCCACTGGTGCTACGCTGATTCCCATCCCCAGAAGATGGGCTGCCTCTCCCCATCCTGGGACGCTCTCTGGAATCCCTCTGGAGCCCGCTCTCTCCCTCTGGCCCTGATGGCAGTTCCCTGACACGGCGTTTCTGCACATACATGATCACAGTATCCTCCATCCATTCATGTGAGAGTCTGGTGGTGCACTGCCTCAGAATTCTCTGATTGGCTAGCAAGACAGCCAACCGGGGGGGGGGGCAGAGCCAGCACTTTGGGAGAGAAAATAAAAGGAACCGTTTCTGAGGAAGTTTGTAGAGAGGGATGGAGATCAGGCTTGACTTGAGATGGGAGATAAGGATGAGGAGAGGCTTTGTCTGAGGGAGAACTGGCTCTAATTTGAGCTGAACAACCACACTGAGGAGACTCTCTGTAGGCAGAGGAAATAGCCTCACCGCTTAGATAGGAAGAGCAGGTTGAGGGTCTGGGGAAGGTATCTAGGCAGAAGGGACCTGGAGGGCTGAGTCTGAGCCAGGAGCGGGAGAAGATGGGGGAAGACAGACGCCCTGAGTCTCCTTCCAGTCAGGAGGGGAGATTTCTTCTAGGTAAAGAAGATGCCCAAAGCAGTAACCAGGGGTGAGGTGATCCCCTGCATCTGCTATACTCTTCTTCTTTCTTCTTTGTTGATCACTCATCGCCAAGTAAGATTGTCTTCCATAAACATGGTTTGAACAATGAGTCCATAAGTGACTGTGGAGGCCACTTCTGGATCCACACGTCCTTCCACAGTGGGGACATTGGTTTCCGGGTGGGAGTTGAACACGGTGTGGATTTGCCAAGCATGCCTTCCTCTTAGCACATTTATTAGCCCTTTTGTCCTGAGTTCGAGTGTCTTCAAAATCTATGACACCTTTGGTAAAGGCTGTTCTCCAACTAGAGCGCTCGCAGGCAAGTGTTTCCTAGTTGTCAGTGTTTATACTACATTTTTTAAAGATTTGCCTTGAGACAGTCTTTAAACCTCTTTTGTTGACCACTAGAATTACGCTTTCCATTTTTATGTTTGGAATAGAGTAGTTGCTTTGGAAAACGATCATCAGGCATCCACACAACATGACCAGTCCAACAAAGTTGATGTTGAAGAATCATTCCTTCAACACTGGTGATCTTGCTTCTGGCAGCACACTGATATTAGTTCGCCTGTCTTCCCAAGTGGTGTGTAAAATTTTCCGGAGACACCCTTGATGGAATCTTTCAAGGAGTTGGAGAGGGTGCTTATAAGTGGTCCATGTTTCACAAGCAGACAGTAAGGTTGGTAGTACAATAGCTTTGTAAACAAGCATTTTGGTTTCCCTGCGAATGTCAAGGTCCTCAAATACTCTGCACTTCAATCAGAAGAAAGCTGCACTCACAGAGCTCAGGCGATGCTGGATTTCGGCATTAGTGTTGGCCCTTGTGGAAAGATAACTGCCCAGGTAGGAGAAATGATTAACATTTTCCAATGTTACACCACTGAGTTGGATTTGTGGCGCTGCAGGGGGGTGCAGCACTTTGGTTTTTTGGATGTTGAGTGATAGGCCAAGCTTTTCGTAAGCTTCTGCAAAGATATTTAGGATGGTTTGGAGGTCATCCTCTGAGCGTGCGCACAGTACGTTGTCTTCAGCATACTGAAGCTCTAGGATGGAAGTTACGGTAACCTTACTCTTTGCTTTCAGCCTGTTCAGACTGAAGAGCTTTCCATCTGTTTGATATATGATTTCTACTCTGGAGGGAAGTTTCCCTTCGACAAAGTGTAGGATCATGTTAATGAAAATAATGAATAGAGTTGGGGCAATAACACAACCCTGTTTAACACCTGATCCCACTGTGAATGTTTCACATTGAGAGCCATTGTTATCTGTAATTGTTGCCATCATATTATCATGGAGGAGCCGAATGTTGTTTACAAATTTATCTGGGCAGCCAATTTTCAGAAGGACAGTCCTCAGGGCATACAATTTACAGTGTTGAAAGCCTTAGGCAGGTCAATAAACGCCATATACAGGAGTTGGTTTGCTCTCTGCATTTTTCTTGAAGCTGTCAAGCTGTGAAAACTGCTTAACTGCCTTGTTCCTTGAGTCAGAATGACTAAATCTGTATCCACTGCCCATGTGCCGGTTCATGACCAGGGGCTTCCACATTTTATGATCCAGCTCCCGTTACCATTTGCCAATTGCTATGGGACTTTTGGGGGTTGGGTTGGGTTTTTGGAAGACGCCTGTGTGTGAATTTGTTTTATTTGTGTAGATCACTGCACACTGACCAACGCACTGACCAACACTGCTGCAGCCTTCATCCGTCTTCACAGCCGTTGTAACATACCACTTGTTATCATCCGCCTGTTCTGCCATTGAGGACTTCTTGGATCATTCTTTGTCTAGCGTCTTCGCTTTGACCTTACCGCCTTGGGTGACCCTCTGCTGGGAGTGTGAGATTTCTGATGGCTTCACTTACAAGGGTCATAGGAACATGCAAGCCCACTCACCACGACAAGGTGATGATCCAGCGAGTGGGATCTGCTATACTAATCAGAATACTTCAGGTGTGGGATTGGTTTTTTTTTAAAAAAAAGTGAAGAAAAGTACCCCTTTCCTTGTCAACCAAATTAATAAACTGTGTTAAAAGCGTTGACCTGAAGCATAAGGATCTAGAAAGGAATAACGGAAACTGAAGTGTAATAACTGATTTTACGTAAAGAGAGTTTGAGAGACGCTGTGACTGTCATACTGTGTTTAAGCCTGTGACGTCCCTATATTTAATTTAAATAATAAGTTCTACCTGAAAGAACGTGTCTCCTGACCCAAAGTTATTTCACCAACTTCGGGGTTGGTGTTTGTTTGTTTGGGGAGGAAATCAAACTTTCCTTGTTTAACTTCTGCTCAAGATTCCCTGAATGGCAGTTTCCCTCACACAAGACCCCCCTCCCCTGATAGCCTGTGGTAATTTGCAGTCATTCATTTAATTGACTTACCGTGAGACAGGTAAACATGTTAAAAAAAAAGTTTGAGGAAATGCAAACTGGGCTGAACCTCAGAAAGTGCTTTGGAAACTAAGGGGGGTGTTTTCATGCTTCTCTGTCCAATTTGCTCCATGTTTGAACCTGCCACTCCCTTGCTTCTGCTACCTTTGAAATGTTTCCATCTGTCTTTGGAGGGGTTCAAAATCACTCTTTTTAACTGCCTTCAAGAGGGTCCTACGTAACACAGACTGATAACCCTCAGTGCCAAGCCCTGAACAGCATCTCTTTTTCACTGAAAGATCAATATGAAGCAACCAACTTTTGAAGAGCAAATTGCTGTTTAATCCAAATACAATTTTCAAGTATCAGCCTAGACAGGAGAGTGCAAACAAAGAATCATAGAATGTAAAGTTGGAAGGGACACAAAGGGCCATTAATGTTGGAGAGGTTGTTAACTGAAACAGTAAAACTGAGACAGTTGTTAACTGAAACAGTAAAACTGAGAAAAATTCATAACCATATTGTTAAACATACAAAAGTTAAAATAATAAAATAGATTAAGATTGCCTCAACTTGAAGTTACTTCCACTGTGGACCTGAACCTCCCAAATAAATATTTGCCCTAAGAACACATAGTGTTATATATTAATGGGCTCACACTCCAGGACCTTCTGGAAAGCCACTTGCAGAAACAGGAAACTGAGATGCATGTCCATTGAGAACTGACATAGTAATGTGCCTGAGCAAATCTGCACTTCTCATTTCCCAAGATTTCCAGGGCCAAGCAAAGCCAAATTTGTTACTGCGTTTATCACAGTAGGCATGCTGAACATCTGGACAGGTGTGACCTATTCCAGCAGAAAGTACATTTAACAATCTGCCTTTACGCTACTTCGGAAAAGGACCTTAACATTAGAATTGAAGACTCCCTGTTGGGTCACATAAACCACTCAAGTCTGTCTCTATTTACATACATGAAAGGTCTTTGAAGGTTAAACACAGATGGCATTGTACACCAGTTCAGATTTCACACATAAATTCTCAATCTTTCCAACTTTGTTGAACGGGTTGCTCCCTTAATGGTACTCCCCCCCCCCCCAATTTATGGTGGGATTGCAGAAAGGGTTTGCAGAAATATCACAAATATTTAAACATGCAATTCAGGCATCACTACAACTTGCATTATTAAATATATGTGATGATACTGCAAAATGATTCTCTTTCAAGGAATTGCTAAATTGGTTTCTAGTAGCAGCTAGATTTTCCATTGCACAAAAATGGAAGAACTTAAAGGCTCTGTTTCTTGAGTTACGGAACCTCACAGCTGCTGAAAGGATGACACACAATATTATACATGAAGTTAAGTCCCAGTGGGATATTGTCTTAAGATATTTCTCTTGCAAGTTCACACTAATAAACATTTCTGGAATATTCTTTAATATCCAGTAGTTTTTAGGCATTTGCCACATTTGCCTATTGTTTTGTCGTTTTCTCCTCTTTGCTTCCTAAGGCTGGAGTCTGCAAGAGACCATGTTCTGCCCAGTGACTGTTACTTCCCACCACAGAAGACATGCTTGATCTGTGGAGATGAAGCTTCTGGGTGCCACTATGGAGCACTCACCTGCGGGAGCTGCAAAGTCTTTTTCAAGAGGGCAGCTGACGGTAATTCATCTTTTTGTGTGTTTGTGATGTGTGTGATTGAATGCAAATAAGAAGGTGGCTGTAGATGTCATTCCCAATGCACAAATATAGGATGGGGTACCCCTGGCTTCACAACACGACATGTCAAAAGGGATCTAGGGGTATTGGAGGACCACAAGAACAACGTGAGTCAGTGGTGTGATGCAACAGCAAAAAAATCTAATGCTATTCTCTGCTGCATTAATAGATGTCAAGGGAAAATAATAATTTCACTCTATTCTGCCTTGGTCAGACCCCACTGGGAGTCTTGGGTCCATTTCTCAGTGTCACACTTTAAGAAGTATATTGGCAAGCCAGGATGTGCAGAGGAGGAGGGTGTTCAATATGACCAAGGGCCTGTAAACTAAGCCCTAAGAGGAATGGCCAAGGGAGTTAGGGATGTTTATCATGGAGAAGAAAAGATGGAGAGGTGACATAATAGCCATCATCAAATATCTTAAGGGCTGTAACATGGGAGATGGAGCAAGTTTGTTTTGGACTACTGCAATGCACTCTACATGGGGCTACCTTTGAAGGTGACTCGGAAACTACAACTAATCCAGAATGCGGCAGCTAGACTGGTGACTGGGGGCGGCTGCCGAGACCATATAACACCGGTCTTGAAAGACCTACATTGGCTCCCAGTACATTTCCGAACACAATTCAAAGTGTTGGTGCTGACCTTTAAAGCCCTAAACAGCCTCGGTCCAGTATACCTGGAGGAGCGTCTCCACCCCCATCATTCTGCCCGGACGCTGAGGTCCAGCGCTGAGGGCCTTCTGGCGGTTCCCTCATTGCGAGAAGCAAAGCTACAGGGAACCAGGCAGAGGGCCTTCTCGGTAGTGGCGCCCGCCCTGTGGAACGCCCTCCCATCAGATGTCAAAGCGATAAACAACTACCTGACATTCAGAAGACATCTGAAGGCAGCCCTGTTCAGGGAAGTTTTTAATATGTGACATTTTAGTGTATTTTTCATCTTTGTTGGAAGCCGCCCAGAGTGGCTGGGGAAACTCAGCCAGATGGGCAGGGTACAAATAATAAATTATTATTATTATTATTATTATTATTATTATTATTATTATTATTATTATTAGAGCTGGGTATCATCCGTATATTGATGGACACTGAGCCGAAACCCCCTGATGATCTCTCCCAGCAGCTTCATGTAGATGTTAAAAAGCATGAAGGGGAGGACGGAAGCCCGAGGCACCCCACAAGCGGATGATACCCAGCCCTACCTCTCTTTTAAATCAGAACCAGTGAAGGCGGTGAAGGTCCTGTGTGAGTGCTTGGAGGCAGTTGGAGGGTGGATGGCAGCTAATGGATTGAGGTTGAATCCTGACAATATGGAAGCACTGTTCTGGGGGGACAGGGGGTGGGCTGGTGTGAAGGACTCCCTGGTCCTGAATGGGGTAACTGTGCCCCTGAAGGACCAGGTGTGCAGCCTGGGAGTCATTTTGGACTCACAGCTGTCCATGGAGGCACAGGTCAATTCTGTATCCAGGGCAGCTGTCTACCAGCTCCATCTGGTACACAGGATGAGACCCTCCCTGCCCACAGACTGTCTTGCCAGAGTGGTGCATGCTCTGGTTATCTTCTGGCCTTCTGGCGGTTCCCTCATTGCGAGAAGCAAAGCTACAGGGAACCAGGCAGAGGGCCTTCTCGGTAGTGGCGCCCGCCCTGTGGAAAGCCCTTCCAGCAGATGTCAAAGCGCTAAACAACTACCTGACATTCAGAAGACATCTTAAGGCAGCCCTGTTCAGGGAAGTTTTTAATGTGTGATATTTTACTGTATTTTGGGTTTCTATGGAAGCCGCCCAGAGTGGCTGGGGAGGCCCAGCCATATGGGTGGGGTATAAATAATAAATTATTATTATTATTATTATTATTATTATTATTATTATTATTATTATTATTATTATTATTATTATTATTATTATTATCCTGCTCTGGAGAGAAGGTGCTGAACCAATGGATTCAAATTCCAAGAAAGGAGATTTAAACTAAACTTTCTTAGAGTAAAAGCTGTTCAACAGTGAAACGGAGTCTCTCAGAAGATGATGGACTCTCTTCCATTTGAGATTTTGAAAGTCTCAGTGGCCATCTGTCAGGGATTCTTGAGCTGAGGTTAAGGCATTGTAGCGGTTGCACTAGGTTGAGGCCTCTTCCAACTCTACAACGGTGGTGAGCTCCCATTGCTCTGTCCCAGCTCCTGCCAGCCTAGCAGTTTGAAAACACAGATAAATAGGGACTGCTGTGGCGTGAAGGTAAATGGAGTTGCCGTGCGCTCTGGTTTCTGTCATGGTGTCCCATTGCTCCAGAAGCGTTTTAGTCATGCTTACCGTATGACCCGGAAAGCTGTCTGTGGACAAAGGCCGGCTCCCTCGTCCTGAAAAGTGAGATGAGTGCTGCACCCCATAGTCGCCTTTGACTGGACTTAACCACCCAGGGGTCCTTTACTTTTTACCTCTATGATACCCCTGAGGATGTGGACAGGCTGCTTGGACGCGTGAAACCAACCACCTGTCTCCTTGATCCTTGCCCATCCTGGCTAATAAAATCAAGCCGGGAAGGGCTGGGCGATGGGCTCTGCGGGGTGGTGAATGCTTCCCTCTGTGAGGGAACATTCCCAGATCCACTGAAAGAGGCGGTCATTAAACCGCTTCTTAAAAAACCATCTTTAGACCCGGCCATGATGGCCAATTATCGCCCAGTCTCAAATCTTGGGCAAGGTGATTGAGTGGATGGTTGCTGAACAACTCCAGGCACGCCTGGAAGAAGCAGACCATTTGGATCCCTTCCAGTCGGGATTCAGGCCTCATCATGGGAGTGAAACTGCCTTGGTCGTGCTGGTTGATGATCTCCGGCGAGCTAGGGACAAAGGTGAGAGTTGTTTCCTAGTTCTGCTGGAT
Source organism: Podarcis melisellensis (assembly GCF_964234715.1). NCBI lineage: Eukaryota > Metazoa > Chordata > Lepidosauria > Squamata > Lacertidae > Podarcis > Podarcis melisellensis. Next base: position 61,118,689 of record NC_138544.1, on the reverse strand, counting down.
CTCTCAGCGGCCTTTGATACAATCGACCATAACATCCTTCTGGACCGTCTAGAGGGGCTGGGAGCTGGGGGCACTGTCATACAGTGGTTTCACTCCTCCCTCCTGGGCCGTGTTCAGAAAGTGGGGGGGATGAGTGTTCAGACCCCTGGGCCCTCACTTGTGGGGTGCCTCAGGGTTCTGTCCTCTCCTCCATGCTTTTTAACATCTATATGAAGCTGCTGGGAGAGATCATCAGGGGGTTTGGACTGGGTGTCCATCAATATGCAGATGATACCCAGCTCTACCTCTCTTTCAAATCAGAACCAGTGAAGGCGGTGAAGGTCCTGTGTGAGTGCCTGGAGGCGGCTGGATGATGGATGGCGGCTAATGGATTGAAGTTGAATCCTGACAAGACAGAAGTACTGTTTTGGGGGGACAGGGGGCGGGCTGGTGTGGAGGACTCCCTGGTCCTGAATAGGGTAACTGTGCCCCTGAAGGACCAGGTGCACAGCCTGGGAGTCATTTTGGACTCACAGCTGTCCATGGAGGTGCAGGTCAATTCTGTATCCAGGGCAGCTGTCTACCAACTCCACCTGGTACGCAGGCTGAGACCCTACCTGCCCGCGGACTGTCTCGCCAGAGTGGTGCATGCTCTAGTTATCTCCCGCTTGGACTACTGCAATGCTCTCTACGTGGGGCTACCTTTGAAGGTGACTCAGAAACTACAACTAATCCAGAATGCGGCAGTTAGACTGGTGACTGGGGGCCGCCGCCGAGACCACATAACACCGGTCTTGAAAGACCTACATGTTGGAATTCATGCTCGGTCAGAGGTATGTGCCTATCTGTCCAGGCACCGGCTGAATTCCTTTGACCTCCCTCCGGCGCCCGGCAGGAAAAACACACGAGGTCCGTTCCGGCGATTTTCCTCAGGCTGTGAGAAAAACACACCCAACTGCTTCTCCTCCTCCCTGCTCTCTTCATATCCCCAGGGAGGGGAATCAGACACAGACAGAAATGTAACTACATGTTCTTATTCCTGTCTTTAGCAGTCATACAGTAAAAGATGTCTGCTCTCTTCAACAAACAGAGAGAAACTCCAAACTCCACCCATGTACATCCTGTACAGGTCATATGACACACATTGAGCTCACATCCGGTGCTCAATAAGGAGAATGGACTGCCCCTTTGTGTCCATGGCAACAGTCACACAGTTCCTGTTTGGCTTTCCAGCCACAAGCAGCAGTCTGAGGTGCTAGAGCCTTTGCTTGCTGCAGCATTGCTGCTTTAGAATAACACTACATTGGCTCCCAGTACGTTTACGAGCACAATTCAAAGTGCTGGTGTTGACCTTTAAAGCCCTAAACAGCCTTGGCCCAGTATACCTGAAGGAGCGTCTCCACCCCCATCGTTCTGCCCGGACGCTGAGGTCCAGCGCCGAGGGCCTTCTGGAGGTTCCCTCATTACGAGAAGCAAAGCTACAGGGAACCAGGCAGAGGGCCTTCTCGGTAGTGGCGCCCGCCCTGTGGAATGCCCTTCCAGCAGATGTCAAAGTGATAAATAACTACCTGACATTCAGAAGACATCTTAAGGCAGCCCTGTTCAGGGAAGTTTTTAATGTGTGATATTTTAGTGTATTTCTGGGCGGGGTACAAATAATAAATTATTATTATTATTATTATTATTATTATTATTATTATTATTATTATTATTATTATCTCATTGGGTCAAGCAGCCTAGATTACATTTAATTTCCTTATCAAAAACTATTGTATTTGCCAGCACAAATTACCTTAGCAGGCTGAAATCTTAGTCTTTGCCTGCTCAGGGTGAGGCCTTCCAGTCTTGTCTTTAAAGAGAGTTTTCCTTTGATTCCACCTGCCTACCCCCAGAAAACAGTGCTGGCTTAGGAAGGATAGTGGCAATTTCATTATCTGCCAGATTTCCACCTCCAAATTACTTCCCCTCCAAATCTGTTTCTTTAAGGAGCATAATCGTTAAGGAGCATCTTGTTGAGCAAGTTCTATTTCATTAGTTTGTGGTTTAGGGCTCAGGGTTATGCTTAAAATTCTACAAGGCAGGCTTAAGCAACAACCTCACATATGATGAATTCTGCATATAAATTAAATAAGCAGGGAGACAATATACAGCCTTGTCGTACTCTTTTCCCAATTTTGAACCCATCAGTTGTTCCATATCCAGTTCTAACTGTAGCTTCTTGTCCCACATAGAGATTTCTCAGGAGACAGATGAGGTGATCAGGCACTTCCATTTCTTTAAGAACTTGCCATAGTTTGCTGTGGTCGACACAGTTAAAGTCTTTTGCATAGTCAATGAAGCAGCAGTAAATGTTTTTCTGGAACTCTCTAGCTTTCTCCATAATCCAGCGCAAGTTTGCAATTTGGTCTCTGGTTCCTCTGCCTCTTCTAAATCCAGCTTGCACTTCTGGGAGTTCTCGGTCCACATACTGCTTGAGCCTGCCTTGTAGAATTTTAAGCATAACCTTGCTAGCGTGTGAAATGAGTGGAATTGTGCGGTAGTTGGAGCATTCTTTGGCACTGCCCTTCTTTGGGATTGGGATGTAGACTGATCTTCTCCAATCCTCTGGCCACTGCTGAGTTTTCCAAACTTGCTGGCATATTGAGTGTAGCACCTTAACAGCATCATCTTTTATAATTTTAAATATTTCAGCTGGAATATCATCACTTCCACTGGCCTTGTTATTTGCAGTGCTTTCTAAGGCCCATTTGACTTCACTCTCCGGGATATCTGGCTCAAGGTCAGCAACCACACTACCTGGGGTGTACGAGCCATCCATTTCTTTCTGGTAGCGTTCCTCTGTTTATTCTTGCCACCTCTTTTTGATGTCGAATCATAGAATCATAGAGTTGGAAGAGACCACAAGGGCCATCAAGTCCAACCCCCTGCCAAGCAGGAAACACCATCAGAGCACTCCTGACATATGGTTGTCAAGCCTCTGCTTAAAGACCTCCAAAGAAGGAGACTCCACCACACTCCTTGGCAGCAAATTCCACTGTCGAACAGCTCTTACTGTCAGGAAGTTCTTCCTAATGTTTAGGGGGAATCTTCTTTCTTGTAGTTTGGATCCACTGCTCCATGTCCGCTTCTCTGGAGCAGCAGAAAACAACCTTTCTCCCTCCTCTATGTGACATCCTTTTATATATTTGAACATGGCTATCATATCACCCCTTAACCTCCTCTTCTCCAGGCTAAACATGCCCAGCTCCCTTAGCCGTTCCTCATAAGGCATCGTTTCCAGGCCTTTGACCATTTTGGTTGCCCTCCTCTGGACACGTTCCAGTTTGTCAGTGTCCTTCTTAAACTGTGGTGCCCAGAACTGTACACAGTACTCCAGGTGAGGTCTGACCAGAGCAGAATACAGTGGCACTATTACTTCCCTTGATCTAGATGATATACTCCTATTGATGCAGCCCGGAATTGCACTGGCTTTTTTAGCTGCCGCGTCACACTGTTGGCTCATGTCAAGTTTGTGGTCAACCAAGACTCCTAGATCTTTTTCTGACTTTGTGTCTACACGTGCTGGCTATTTGTTTGAATTCCTCTTTGGTGGTTTCACCCCTTTTCCATTTTTTGTACACATCCTTTTTTAATCTTAACTCAGTTAAAAGTTCTTTAGATAGCCACCCTGGCTTCTTTAGGCACCTTCCATGTTTCCGTCTCATTGGTATTGCCTGAAGTTGTGCTTTTACTATCTCCCTCTTAACAAACTCCCAGCCATCATGAACTCCCTTTCCTTTTAGTAGTACTGTCCATGGGATCTCAACCAGCACTTCCCTAAGTTATATGAAGTCGGCTTTCTTAAAGTCAAGAAATTGAGTTCTAGTATGCTTGGCTGCTCCTTTCCGCTGTATAGTAAACTTCAGAAGAGCATGATCACTCGCGCCTAATGGTCCTTCCACTTCTACCCCACTAACCAGGTCATCAACATTGGTTAGGACCAGATCTAAAATGGCTGTTCCTCTTGTTGCTTCTCCCACTTTCTGGACAATGAAGTTGTCTGCAAGGCCAGTGAGGAATCTGTTTGACCTTATGCTCTTGGCTGAGTTTGACAACCAACAAATATCCGGGTAATTGAAGTCCCCCATTACTACTATCTCCCTTCCTTTTGCATGCTTGGCCATCTGTTCCAGGAAGGCATCATCTATGTCCTCTGTTTGGCTTGCGGATCTATAGTAAACTCCCACAATGAGGTCACTGTTATTCTTCTCTCCCTTAATTTTGACCCAAATGCTCTCACTTTGGCTTTGAGGTTCTAAATCTTGGATCTCTTCACAGGTATACACATCCCTGACATATAACGCCACTCCTCCTCCTTTCTTGTCTGGTCTGTTTCTCTGAAATAGATTGTATCCCTCCATTATTACATTCCAATCGTGGGACTTATCCCACCAGGTTTCAGTGATGCCTATTATGTCATATTTAGTTTGCTGTACCAAGAGCTCAAGCTCATCTTGTTTATTTCCCATGCTTTGTGCATTAGTGTACAGACATTGAAGTCCATTAATCATTCCCCCGTGTCTCTTATTTAAGATTTTTTTCGTCCCACTACTAGGTCTGCGTGCTGTTTGCTCCATTTGGTCTATGACATTTGGATGATCATATTCATCAATTGATAGACTCCTACTTTCAGGAGCACTGTCTCCCTCCCCCACATTAGTCTGTTTAAAGCCTTCCTGATGAGGTTTCTGAGATTTTTGGCAAAAACATTCCTCCCAACCATTGTGAGGTGCAGCCCATCGCTTGCCAGAAGTCCATCTTCAAGAAACTGCAGTCCGTGATCTAAGAATCCAAACCGTTCCTGTTTACACCATTTGCGAAGCCAGCTGTTCACTTCCACTATTTTCCCCTCTCTCCCTGGCCATGTCGTTCAACTGGGAGGACAGATGAGATGACAATTTGTGCATTTAATTGCTTCAATTTCCTGCCCAGAGCCTCGTAGTCTCTTTTGATCTTCTGGAGGCTATTGCTTGCAGTGTCATTGGTTCCCACATGAACCAAGAGGAAGGGGTATTTGTCAGTGGGTTTTATGATTCCTTGCAGTCGTTCAGTTACATCTTGGATCTTAGCCCCGGGGAGACAGCACACTTCCCGAGACATCTTGTCAGGACCACAGATCACTGCTTCTGTTCCCCTCAGTAGGGAATCCCCTATCACCACTACACGCCACCTCTTAGGTCTGGTCGGGGTTCTTCCGTGAGCTGTCCGTTCCAAGGTCGCCTGCACATTCCCTGAGGACTGACTTTGCTGCTTGTCTTCATATACCTGATCGACTGTAATGAGGGAGAGATCCTCAAATGGAGTCTGCTCTTCGTCTTCGTCTAGGGGAGAGGACCTCAAAGCGATTGTGTATTTCTAAACAATCAGAGCGAACCCGGGGCCTCCTACTTCTTTGAGTCACATTTCTCCATATATCTGGCTCCTGTGTTGGTGAACTAGCCTCCTTCTCAGGGGAGTCCCCTGTCTCCTCCTTGGTGGAGACGGTGTGCTCTGTTGCTTCCAAGAAGAGCTCCAGCTCTCTAATTCTTTGGAGCATAGCTACACGTTCCTCCAGTTGCTGGACTTTGTCTTCTAAGAGGGCAATCAACATGCAATTGCTGCAGGTAAAGCTGCCTGCAACCTTTGGCAAGATGGCAAACATTGCGCAGGAACCGCAGGTGACTGCAGCTGTTCCCTCACCCTCCATCTTGAGAACGTGTCGTTTGGGGTGGCTATGTCTTCTGCTTATGTTAGGTCCCTACCACTTTTATCCTTTATTATGGTAATCTTGGTACGAAATGTTCCTTTGATATCTCCAATTTTCTTGAACAGATCTCTGGTTTTTCCTATTCTATTGTTTTCCTCTATTTCTTTGCATTGTTCGTTTAAGAAGGCCCTCTAGTCTGTCCTTGCTATTTTTGGAAATCTGCATTCAATTTTCTGAATCTTTCACTATCTCCCTCTCATTTTGCTTGCCTTCTCTCCCCTGCTATTTGTAAGGCCTTGTTGGACAGTCACTTTGGTTTCTTGCATTTCCTTTTCATTGGGATGGTTTTCCTTGATGCCTCCTGTATAATGTTGCGAGCCTCCATCCATAGTTCTTCAGGCACTCTGTCCACCAAATCAATATCTTTAAACCTGTTCCTTACTTCCACTGTGTATTCATAAGGGATTTGACTTAGATTGTATCTTACCGGCCCAGTGGTTTTTCCTACTTTCTTCAGTTTAAGCTTGAATTTTGCTATAAGAAGCTGATGATCTGAGCCACAGTCAGCTCCAAGTCTTGTTTTTGCTGACTGTATAGAGCTTCTCCATCTTTGGCTGCAGAGAATATAATCAATCTGATTTCGATGCTGCCCATCTGGTGATGTCCATGTGTAGAGTCGTCTCTTGTGTTGTTGGAAAAGCGTGTTTGTGATGACCAGCTTGTTCTCTTGGCAGAACTTAAATTAACTTTAAGTATTCCCAATCAAATAATTATTATTTGAAAGTATTCAAAGATGGTAGTAGAGAGAAAAGAGAGGAAGGTGGAATGTAGTTCTATCAACAGTAAAAAGGATTCTTCAAGGCTCAAATATATACCAATAGCCAACAATTAATAATATAATATCAGCAATAACAGTAAGAAAAGAAAAAGAAAACTACTTAATACACTCAACAATAAAACAGAAATAAATAACAAAAAAGAACAAAAAAGCATGGGGGGACCAAATGCACGACCGTAGTATTTTATAGATTGTAATGGTTTCACTCTCTAATGATTTGTTAATTTATACAGCTTAGGTTGTACCTGTAATGTTCCACTATCTTCTTGCTATTTATTTATTGCGGCCCATAGACCCGAAATACATGGTACTTGTTGTCTGTAAGCTGTTTTGGGAATTCATTGGAGTGGAAAGGGAATCTGGGCTCGCCCACACTTCCACTTGTGGTCTGAGAGGTATCCCCCCCCCCAACCACTTTCTCCAGGAACACCAGCTCTTTACCACTGTATTGGAATGAGTGTCAACCCACAGAAAATCCAATTGACATTGGCTCCAATTCACCAGTGAGTCCTTCCCCCAAGGAAAGCAGTGGGGCAAGCAGAAATGTGAGCGAGCCCATAGAAATACAGATTTGCCAGGATTGTTAGGAAGGCTGGTTTGTTGTTGCTATTTCACTCTGTGTTGCCTTTTTTCTTTCTCTTTATACATTGCTTACCTGCTTTCTTTCAGTGTCTATAATCACCCACCTGGAAACACCCTATAGGTTGCAATCCTTGCCCCAGTTTGCTGGAACACCCCAGGGCGTGTGGAGCAATCAGATGTTGCTGTCGGGTAACTAGAACATTTATATCCCACCTAAGGTTTTTCCAAGGACATAGGTCTCCCACAACAGCCCTGTTTGCCACATCCAAAACTTCATTGATATATAATTTTATGGTATTACCCCAAAAGAAAGTCGTGTTATGAGCCATCAAACCTCGGAAATACACTTTCCCCAAAAGGTTTCAATAATTTTGGCCACGTGTACTTCTACTGCTTCTATCTCCACCCAGATCCAAGGGATCTCCTCGGCACTGCGCCAATTGGGCAACCAGCATCGCTGGCTTGCCAGCCTTCGTCTCAGTCTTGGTCCTCCCTACCTGGGTTCACCTTCTCTGGCTTGCTCCCAAAGCGTCAGTCCAGGCAGCCATCAGCCGCTCTGTGTCTCCTCAGCTCACCCCTGCAAGAGAGGCGTCAGTTTGCAATTGCAGCAGCAGCAGCAACTGACAACGGCTGCGTCTTTGCTCCAGCTGGGAAAGTTGAAAAAAGAAAAAAACAAGAACAAAGCGGACTAGCGCCTTGACTTCTGCTTTTCCCCAGGTGGGGTACGTTGAACTGGAGAAGCCAGGGCCGACCAGTTCTTCTCTCGCACATCATTGACACTGCACTTGCTTAGGAGCGCCTCGCGCGTGCCCCGACGGCCTAAGGGATGTCGCTGTCCGAAGCTAGTAGAAAAGCCCGGTTCTCGCAGCTGACACCCCGCCCAGTCGAGGAGTCTCCAGAACCTACCTGGAGCCAGAGAAAAACACAGCAGGCTGTCCTCCACACCCATTTCCGTCCAGCCATAGGAGAGGTCATGGAGGTGCCCGTCGATCTGGGCAGAGTCTATCCTCGGCCACCGGCAAAGGCTTTTCAAGGCGCCTTACAGAACGCCCACGAAGCGTTCCAGAGCCCCGGACCCATGCGGGGGGAGGCTCGCCCCAGTCACCAGGCGTCGGTCTCCGCGACGGCAGGGTCGTCTTCCTTGGGGTTCTACTTTCAAGAGCCCAGCGCGCACCAGCAAGACCCGGCTTCGTTGGAGGAGCAGCCCCGGGTGAGCAAAATGCTGCAGCCCCCTGACAAGCGGAAGGTGCCCGCCGCGTCCTTGTCCGCCCCGTCCTCTCTGGCCCTACTGGGAGGCCCTTCTTTCCAGAGTTGCCCGGGGGACTTCAAATACATGCTGGGCGAGAGCAATCTTCTGCAGGCGGCAGAAGGAGGCGAGCCCCGCGGAGGAGGCAAGGAAGCCCTATGCGACAAAAGTGACTACCTGAGGGAGAGCTCCAAGGAGCTGGGCAAAGCCGTCTCCGCCTCCATGGGCTTGTTGGTGGAAGCGCTCGACGAGCCCAGCGGCGGCGAGGTGGCGGCGACCCGCGGCGACTGCATGTTCGCTGGCGCGAACGCTGGGCCCCCGACTCTGGGCTGCTGCAAGATCTTGGAAGCCGAAGCGGGAGGCGGCGGAGCGCTGGTCATGGAAGGGCCGGGATACCTGAGCCGCCACAAAGGCTCTCAGAAGCTGGAGGAGCTGTCGAGGGCCTTCCCGAATCGCGACTACTACAACTTCCAGCTGGACCTGTCCTCCCGTGGGCACATCAAGCGGGAGAGCCCCTTGGAGCCGCAGTGCCGGCGCGCCCGGGATGTGCCTGCTGCCTTGGCGCCCCACTATGCCGGCCCTCGTGGCCCGGGCTGGCACCCCTTCTTCACCGCGGAAGGGCAGCTCTATGAAGGCACACCCCCGGCCTCCTGCGGCTACGCCAGGTGCCAGGACCCGCCATCTGGACAAGAGGGCACAGAGTTCCCACCGTCCAAGGTGTGGTACCCCGGAGTCATGGTGGGCAGGATGCCCTTCGCCCCAGCTGCCGGATGCATCCAGACAGAGCTCATCCCACGAATGGAAGGCTACCCGGGGGCCTACGGAGACATGAGGTAAAGGGCTAACACTTGCTCAGACAGTCCTCACCAAGGGCCTCCTGCAATTTCCTTGGGCGTGAATTGGTGCATGGCAGGGGTCCAAAGGAGGGCTTTGACCCAATGGTTGCTGGTTCAAGCCACGCTCTGCTCTGGAGCTTGTTTAGTCATTTAGTTGTGTCCGACTCTTCGTGACCCCATGGACCAGAGCACGCCAGGCACTCCTGTCTTCCACTGCCTCCCGCAGTTTGATCAGACTCATGTTTGTAGCTTCGAGAACACTGTCCCACCATCTCGTCCTCTGTCGTCCCCTTCTCCTTGTGCCCTCCATCTTTCCTAGCATCAGGGTCTTTTCCAGGGAGTCTTCTCTTCTCATGAGGTGGCCAAAGTATTGGAGCCTCAGCTTCACGATCTGTCCATATCCATATCCATATCCAGTTCTAACTGTAGCTTCTTGTCCCACATAGAGAATTCTCAGGAGACAGATGAGGTGATCAGGCACTCACATTTCTTTAAGAACTTGCCATAGTTTGCTGTGGTCGACACAGTCAAAGGCTTTTGCATAGTCAATGAAGCAGAAGCAGATGTCTCTCTAGCTTTCTCCATAATCCAGCGCATTTTTGCAATTTGGTCTCTGGTTCCTCTGCCTCTTCTAAATCCAGCTTGCACTTCTGGCAGTTCTCGGTCCACATACTGCTTAAGCCTGCCTTGTAGAATTTTAAGCATAACCTTGCTAGCGTGTGAAATGAGTGGAATTGTGCGGTAGTTGGAGCATTCTTTGGCACTGCCCTTCTTTCGGATTGGGATGTATGCTGGCATATTGAGTGTAGCACCTTAACAGCATCATCTTTTATAATTTTAAATAGTTCAGCTGGAATATCATCACTTCCACTGGCCTTGTTATTAGCAATGCTTTCTAAGGCCCATTTGACTTCACTCTCCAGGATGTCTGGCTCAAGGTCAGCAACCACACTACCTGGGGTATCCTTGTCCATGGAGTTTTCTTGGCAGGGATACTGGAGTGGCTTGCCGGTTCCTGCTCCAGGTGGATCACGTTTGGTCAAAACTCTCTACTATGACCTGTCCATCTTGGGTGGCCCTGCACAGCATAGCTCATAGCTTCTCTGAGTTATTCAAGCCCCTTCGCCATGGCAAGGCAGTGATCCGTGAAGGGGGCTCTGGAGCTACTCAGAGGTAAATACCATCAGGTTTGCAACCTGCCTGCTGAGCTTGCCAATCAAGTATAGATAAAGCAAAAACTATATTCACCCTTCCCCTCAAAAAAACCAAAAAACCTTACCCCAGTTTAATCGGGTAAATAAAATTATTTGTCAGCATAACTTTTGTGAAAATTGTTTATATACTTACTTATTTATAAGACTTCATTTATCCCCAGGGTAAGAAAAGGGGGGGCACATTATCTACCTGGTCCGGGCCTCTGCCTGGCTCTGCAAGGCCCTGTATTTATTTAAAGTTTCTATTCTGGGTGCTCCAGGGAGTTTCTAGAAATGCATGGGAAAATTAAACTGGGTAAATTTGTGCCCATAAATGTGGATGAACTCTCACTTCTGAAGTGAGACTGCATTTTGAGTTAAGCTGTGCTGCAAATATTATTTACCAGCAAGAGAGATCTCATAGTTTGTTGACAAATATAGCAAGCAGTTAATAACTTTTGCAAGCTTTAACTGTACTCTTTTCTAAATGGAAGGTTGGAAAATGCAATTGATATAAAAAATATAAACACAAAATTGATCAGTACGTGCCTTTATGCATGTGCCTTTTTAAAAATGCTGCTTTTCTCTTTGCTTAGCAAGGGGCACTGTCCAGATCTTGCCATAAATCATTGGTGAGGAATGCAAGTGGTACCTGTGTGGTACCTGTGTGATGCATCTTGGGCGATGCATCGATGCTGGCCCATAGAATCTATTGAGTCAGAGAAAATGGGGTTTGTTGCTCAGGTCTCCTGACTCAAAAGTTGATTCACGTGTGAACACATCTGCTATATGTCTCCACCACCCTTCTTTTTTGGCCCTTTTGCACACACAGCACGAATCAGTTCTGCCCAGGACAAAGTGGAAATAGATAGAATTTAAGATTTTGCATGCCTAATACCTGGAACAGTGACCATAACATTTCAGTTGTTTCCCAAGAAGTCTTTTTAGGGACTTATAGGGAGTAAGTATTTAAATCCCCTCGGAGTGCCATCCCTGAATGTGCTGTATCAATTTCGCATCCTCCACCTCGTGGGAAACCTTTTGGCAGTTTCAGATGTAGAAATTTGATAGACTGTGGATGAGAAGCAAACTAGTGTACTCAAGTGGTTTTTTATTTTATTTTAAGGAATATACTTTGTAAGCAGTTGATTACCCTTTCCCTTTCTAATACTTTTCTTGGGCTGTATCCAACTCTCTGTGGAATCTAATGGGAATGCCTCCCACTGATGTGAACGGAGCTATAATTGGCCTTTGCATTTGTGACTCCTGGCCCCCTTGTGATTTTAAAGAATTGCAATCTGAGCTGTTGAATAATATTTATTTCTCACGTTATCACTGGGTGGTAAAGCCCACTTTCCTCAAAACGGAACAGCTGAATCTTGCTGGTGCAAATGGCAGGGCTAATGAATTGCTTAAGGGCAAGTATAGAAAAATTCGTTTTCATTTTACTGGAAAATGGACTGCAGCTCCATTGGACAGACGGCAATGTCTCCTCTCCCTCACCATCCCAGTCATAAGGTAGTTGGGGATTGCTGCTGCTGCCGCCGCCACATCCGACAGGGAACCGGGGGTGCCCAATGCGCAACTGAGGGAGCTGCCGACCCCTCCCCCTATGCCGAGCCAGGAAGGAAAGCGGGGACTGCCCAGCAACCAAGAAGATCCTGAAGCTGGCGCAGGGGAAAAGAGTAGAGAGGAGAGAGAAGTAGCGGGCAAAGAAAGACACGGAGCCGAGACCTTGCTGCTGCCGCCAACGCTGCCACTGAGAAGGGAGAGGTAGGAAAGAGCACCGGGAGGGCAAGGGAAGCCGTGAAAAGACACGTGGCAGAGCCTCCCCCCCAACCGCAGCTAGCGTGCCAAAAGCAGGCAGAAGAAGCAAGAGGAAGGCTGCGCAAACCCCTGTCGCTGCTGCTGCGCCGAGGAAAAGGAGAGGGACGCCCGGCTATCCAGAGCTCCGGGCCGGAGGGACCCAGGAACAAGCGTGGAGGGGGAAAGGAGAAGCCCTCACCCTCCTGCCCTCACCATAGCGCTCCCGCCGGCGAGGGAAAGGAGGAGAGGTAAACACGCGGCTGAACCCAAGCCCAGCCCGAGCCCACCTCTCCGACGGCTAGTGCGCTAAAAGGAAAAAAAGGGAAAGGCGGATCTAGACGGATCCTCGTGAATTCATATGATTTTTTTCATTCAAATTAAATAAAACCACCATAATACTGTCGACCATGTCTTACTCTGTAGACAGCATCAAAAAAATCATGCATCCACTATTTCGTGGGGCCGCAGGGGCGCAAAAACATGGTTAGAAAACACGGATCCTCATGGATCCTCATGATTTTTGCACTAGATCAGCCCAAAGTCACCATCAGATCAAACATCATGGCCATGGGCACAGCATCCACCAGAAAAATCAAGGATCCGCGGCTTCCTGGCTATACCATGGCCCAAAAACGTGGTTTTGGAGCACAGATCCTCATGGATCTTCACGTTTTTTGCATTGGGCCAACCCAATCTCACCGTCAAATCACATATCATAGCCATGGGCACAGCCTACACCACAAAAAACTCGGATCCACACCTGCCTGGCCATACTGTGGCCCAAAAATGTGGTTCTGAAGCATGGATCCTCATGGTTTTTGCATAAGATCAGCCTAAAGTCACCATCAGATCAAACATCATGGCCATGGGCAGAACACACAAGACAAAAATCATGGACCCACGTCTTCGTGGCTGTACCATGGCCCCAAAACGTGGTTTCGAAGCACGGATCCTCATGGATCCTCACACTTTTTGCATTGAGCCACACCTAAATCACAGTCAAATCACACATCATAGCCAGGGGCACAGCCTGCACCACAAAAATCACGGATCCACAGCTTCATGGTCATACCGTGGCCCAAAAACATGGTTCCGAACCACGGATCCTCATGGATCTTCACGCTTTTTACATTGAGCCACCCCAAACTCACTGTCAAATCACACATAATAGCCAGGGGCACAGCCTGCACCACAAAAATCATGGATCCACGGCTTCCTGGCAAATCCATGGCCCAAAAACGTGGTTTCGAAGCACAGATCCTCATGGATCCTCATGCTTTTTGCATTGGGCCACATCTAAATCACCATCAAATCACACATCATGTCCAGGGGAACAGCCTGCACCACAAAAAGCTCAGATCCACGGCTTCCTGGTCGTACCGTGGTCCAAAAACGTGGTTTCGAAGCATGGATCCTGATGGATCCTCACATTTTTTGCATTGGGCCACACCTAAATCACTGTCAAATCACACATCATGTCCAGGGGAACAGCCTGCACCACAAAAAGCTCAGATCCACGGCTTCCTGGTTGTACCGTGGTCCAAAGACGTGGTTTCGAAGCACGGATCCTGATGGATCCTCATGCTTTTTGCACTAGATCCGCCCAAACTCACTGTCAAATCACACATCATGGCCAGGGGCACAGCCTGCACCACAAAAATCATGGATCCAAGGCTTCCTGGCAACGCCATGGACCAAAAACGTGGTTTCGAAGCACGGATCCTGATGGATCCTCATGCCTTTTGCATTGGGCCAGCCCAAACTCACCGTCAAATCACACATCATGTCCAGGGGCACAGCCTGCACCACAGAAAACTTGGAGCCACGGCTTCCTGGCCACTCCATGGACCAAAAATGTGGTTTCAAAGCACGGATTCTCATGGATCCTCATGATTTTTGCTCTAGATCCGCCCAAACTCACTGTCAAATCACACATCATGGTCAGGGAAATTAAGGGAAAATTAAGCGAGAGAAGAATACCAGTGACCTCATTGTGGGAGTTTACTATAGATCCCCAAGCCAAACGGAGGACATAGATGATGCCTTCCTGGAACAGATGGCCAAGCATGCAAAAGGAAGGGAGATAGTAGTAATGGGGGACTTCAATTACCCGGATATTTGTTGGATGTCAAACTCAGCCAAGAGCATAAGGTCAAACAGATTCCTCACTGTCCTTGCAGACAACTTCAGAAAATGGGAGAAGCAACAAGAGGAACAGCCATTTTAGATCTGGTCCTAACCAATGTTGATGACCTGGTTAGTGGGGTAGAAATGGAAGGATCATTAGGCACGAGTGATCATGCTCTTCTGAAGTTTACTATACAGTGGAAAGGAGCAGCCAAGCATACTAGGACTCAATTTCTTGACTTTAAGAAAGCCGACTTCATAAAACTTAGGGAAGTGCTGGGTGAGATCCCATGGACAGTACTACTAAAAGGAAAGGGAGTTCATGATGGCTGGGAGTTTGTTAAGAGGGAGATAGTAAAAGCACAACTTCAGGCAATACCAATGAGACGGAAACATGGAAGGTGCCTAAAGAAGCCAGGGTGGCTATCTAAAGAACTTTTAACTGAGTTAAGATTTAAAAAGGATGCGTACAAAAAATGGAAAAGGGGGGAACCACCAAAGAGGAATTCAAACAAATAGCCAGCACGTGTAGACACAAAGTCAGAAAAGCTAAAGCACAGAATGAACTCAGGCTTGCTAGAGGGTTAAAAGCAACAAAAAAGGCTTTTATGGGTATGTTCGTAGCAAAAGGAAGAACAAAGAAACCGTGGGGTCACTCAGAGGAGAAGATGGTGAAATGCAAACAGGGGACACAGAAAGGCTGAACTCCTCAATGCCTTCTTTGCCTCAGTCTTCTCCGATAAAGAAAACAATGCCCGACCTGAAGAATTTGGAGCAAATGATTCAGCAGAGGAAACACAGCCCAGAATAACTAAGGAGATAGTACAAGAATACTTGGCTAGTCTAGATGTATTCAAGTCTCCAGGGTCAGATGAACTGCATCCAAGAGTATTAAAAGAACTGGCAGATGTGATCTCAGAACCACTGGCAGTCATCTTTGAGAATTCCTGGAGAACAGGCGAAGTCCCGGCAGACTGGAGGAGGGCAAATGTTGTCCTATTTTCAAAAAGGGGAAAAGAGAGGACCCAAATAATTACCGCCCAGTCAGTCTGACATCAATACCAGGGAAGATTCTGGAGCAGATCATTAAGCAAACAGTCTGTGAGCACCTAGAAAGGAATGCTGTGATCACCAATAGTCAGCATGGATTTCTGAAAAATAAGTCATGTCAGACGAACCTGATCTCGTTTTTTGACAGAATTACAAGCCTGGTAGATGAAGGGAACGCAGTGGATGTAGTCTACCTTGATTTCAGCAAGGCATTTGACAAGGTGCCCCATGATATTCTTGTAAAGAAGCTGGTAAAATTTGGTCTTGACTATGCTACCACTCAGTGGATTTGTAACTGGCTGACTGACCGAACCCAAAGGGTGCTCATCAATGGTTCCTCTTCATCCTGGAGAAGAGTGACAAGTGGGTTGCCACAGGGTTCTGTCTTGGACCCGGTCTTATTCAACATCTTTATCAACAACTTGGATGATGGACTCAAGGGCATCCTGATCAAATTTGCAGATGACACCAAACTGGGAGGGGTGGCTAACACCTCAGAGGACAGGATCACACTTCAAAACGACCTTGACAGATTAGAGAACTGGGCCAAAACAAACAAGATGAATTTTAACAGGGAGAAATGTAAAGTATTGCACTTGGGCAAAAAAATGAGAGACACAAATACAAGATGGGTGACACCTGGCTTGAGAGCAGTACATGTGAAAAGGATGTAGGAGTCTTGGTTGACCACAGACTTGACATGAGCCAACAGTGTGACGCGGCAGCTAAAAAAGCCAATGCAATTCTGGGCTGCATCAATAGGAGTATAGCATCTAGATCAAGGGAAGTAATAGTGCCACTGTATTCTGCTCTGGTCAGACCTCACCTGGAGTACTGTGTCCAGTTCTGGGCACCACAGTTCAAGAAGGACACTGACAAACTGGAACGTGTCCAGAGGAGGGCAACCAAAATGGTCAAAGGCCTGGAAGTGATGCCTTATGAGGAACGGCTAAGGGAGCTGGGCATGTTTAGCCTGGAGAAGAGGAGGTTAAGGGGTGATATGATAGCCATGTTCAAATATATAAAAGGATGTCACATAGAGGAGGGAGAAAGGTTGTTTTCTGTTGCTCCAGAGAAGCGGACACAGAGCAATGGATCCAAACTACAAGAAAGAAGATTCCACCTAAACATTAGGAAGAACTTCCTGACAGTAAGAGCTGTTTGACAGTGGAATTTGCTGCCAAGGAGTGTGGTGGAGTCTCCTTCTTTGGAGGTCTTTAAGCAGAGGCTTGACAACCATATGTCAGGAGTGCTCTGATGGTGTTTCCTGCTTGGCAGGGGGTTGGACCCGATGCCCCTTGTGGTCTCTTCCAACTCTATGATTCTATGATTCCATGGTTCTAGGGGCACAGCGTGCACCACAAAAAACTCAGATCCACGGCTCCCTGGTCATACCGTGGCCCAAAAACATGGTTTTGAAGCGCGGATCCTCATGGATCCTCATGCTTTTTGCATTGGGCCAACCCTAACTTACCGTCAAATCACACATCATGGCCATGGGTACAGCCTGCACCACAAAAAACTCAGATCCACGGCTTCGTGGCCACTCCATGGCCCAAAAACGTGGTTTTGAAGCACGGATCCTCATGGATCATCACAAGTTTTTCATTGGGGAACGCCTAATTCACCCTTTATTCAAATATCTTGTACATACCCACAGATCTGACCACAAACATCATGGATCTACTGCTTCATGGCCCTGGCCAGATGCTACCTTGGATATATTGGCCAATTTTTAGGTGGGTGTGCTGGGATGGAGGAAACGGAGTCAGCTGAATCTCTACCCATTAAAGATGGTCATCCAATGGCTGGGCCAGAATGATTTCAGTTCGGTTTGCCAGCTCCCAGCTCTTCATGGGGAGCAATAGTTACCTGTAGCCGCCATCAGGAGTCCCGGTGTGATCCTGAATGCCTCTGTCTCTATGGAGGCATTGGTCACAAATGTAGCCAAACTGGAATTTTTGAATCTATGTCAGGTTAGGCGATTTTTACCGTACCGGACCTTTTCCAACCTAGCCATGGTGATCCATGCAGTAGTCACCTGCAAACTAGACTACTTTAACTTGCTGTACACCTGAGCCGGGGAGGGCAGGGTATAAATGAGAGAGAGAGAGAGAGAGAGAGAGAGAGAGAGAGAGAGAGAGAGAGAGAGAGAGAGAGAGAGGTGTGTAGGGCTACCCTTGAGACTGCTCCAGAAACTCCAAATGGTCTAAAATGCAGATGCATGAGTTCTTACTTGGACTTTGTGGAGAGCCCACATTCAGTTGGTTGGTCATCAGCTGGATTGGCTCCAGGTGGAGTATCGAATCAGGTTCAGTGTTTTGGTGCTAATCTTTAAAGCCCTAAACAGTCTGTGACCTTTCTTATCTGTGGGAATTATCTTCCAATACACCCCCCATGAGTGTGACGCTCATCTAACAGCAACCTACTGATGGTCCCTGGCCCAAAACATATCCAGCTGTCCTCAACCAGAGCCAGAGCCTTTTTGGTGGAACGCTTTGTCTAACGAGACCAGGGCTCAGTGCAATCTATCTCAGTTCTCTCACTTGTCATGGTGAGTGGGCTTGCACATTCCTATGACCCTTGTGAGTGAAGCGGTTGGGAATCTCGTACTCCCAGCAGGGTCACCCAAGGTGGTAAGGTCAAAGAAAATTAAATATGCTCAGAGTCCTGTAGTGATTTCATGCTCTTTATTGCAGCTTGTAAAACAGTGACTGAATTTCCCCCCCAAACCTCAGGCTTTTATATACATTATTTACACAATGAGTCCCGTCTGACTGGCTGATTCTGCTTCCCTCCTGGAGCCTGATTGGTCTTTTCCTGCAAGCCAATCAGTTCTTGCATTCTAGCATGCCAACAGTGTCCTTCAGCTCTCTATATTGGACAAACAGGCCAAACCTTACGCCAAAGAATAAATGGACATAAATCTGACATCAGGAATCACAAGACAGAGAAACCAGTAGGAGAACACTTCAATCTCCCAGGACATTCTATACAAGATCTCAAAGTAGCTGTTTTACTACAAAGGAATTTCAGAAATAGACTGGAAAGAGAAGCTGCTGAATTGCAACTTATTACCAAACTTAAAACCATGGAGAGACCTGGTCTGAACAAAGACATTGGATTCTTATCTCATTATACATGACAAAGCCATTTTTCACCTTCTCACCCCTTGCTTTTTCCTGTAAGACCTATTGCAGTCGTTAAGAGTCGTCAACAGGCTCATCACAGCTATCTGCCAACCACCCATTCCCACCACCCTTCTGAGTAATACCCCTCCCCACCTTCTCACTATATAGAAGGGTCTGGAAACTTCTGTTTCAGTGTATCTGAAGAAGTGTGCATGCACATGAAAGCTCATACCAAGAACTAACTTAGTTGGTCTTTAAGGTGCTACTGGAAGGATTTTTGTTTTGTTTTGTCCATAAATAAGAATTCTATAGAAAAGGACCATCCATGCCATGATGATGAAAACTATATGTTTGGATTTTGCTGTATTATACCAACCTGTGGAATATGACAGTTCGCAGTTTCAAAATCTATTTGGCCACAGTGGATTGACAGTCTGGACACACGAAAACCTCTGGAAGATCTTTTGAATCAATGCCTATGCAAAAGCAGTGGTACCAGTCCTTGCAGTTTCCTTCACAGTAAACCATAGTTAGGTCACCACTGGGCCTCCTGCACCCTTCCTTCAAGAAACATAGTGACCAGCAGCCTTCAAACAAGGAAGGTAAAATATCTGAGCAATAGGTTAGTGTATCCTTCCATCCCTCTGGGCATGATCGAGACACAGTAATGTGACTCACGTTCAAGATTTGTCTCTTCTTGGGAGGAACAGCATCAATTTCCACTTGAAAATATTTGTCTTGTCCTTCAAAATACGTTTTCCCACAGTACTGTATTATTTCTATGTCATATTATTTTACTGTATTATGTCTATGTCATAGTCATACACACAGATGTTGCCAACTGAACCCACAAGTCCCATGGTTTGTAGACTGAGTGTGGGGAAGGTACAGTTGTGCCATGGGGGAACTGATGTACAAATCAGTGATTTGTCCAAACACTTCTCACTTTGTGTTGAGAATATGGCGCTGCTATCAAAAGAATCAATACTGGTCACTGTCAAATCCTCTTTCCCACTTTTTGGAGTGGAGGTCATCTGAGGCTGAGTGCTTTCCAGGTGTCTCATAGTCAGTTGGTGATCTTAAGGAGTCCAACCCCTCAGCAGCCTGCAATGAATCAGATGCTGAAGCTACTGTTATCTTTTCCGGCAGTCTGGGGAACTTTCTTCCTGATCTACTCTTCTGTCTTTTATTTCGCTTCAACTGTGTGAGCTGCAATTGGCAAGGCTTCCCTGGTTCTGGTGGCATGCTGATAGATTTTGTGGCAGCTGTAATATGGTAACAAGTCCTGGATGATGGGTGCGCACACAATGTCCTGTACGGACTGTGCATGCATGGCAGCCCATATGGTCGCCAGGAGAGCGGCTGCCCATACAGCCTGTACGGCCGCCGTGAGAGCGGCTGCCTGTACAGTTGCCGCAAGAGCGGCAGCCCACACGGACGCCGC